>NW_004949096.1:22757359-22795233 GCF_000317375.1 Microtus ochrogaster | reverse complement strand
AGGACCTTTGGAAGAGCAGGCAATGCTCTTAACCACTGAGCCATCTCTCCAGCCCCCACCACCACCCAGCTCTTGATAAGCTTTTTTTCCACCCAGTCTTCTCTTAAGAAACCACCAGGTCAGAACTCCCACCCTGTGTCATAAAGAAAACAACTTTGAATTTCTTAGAGACAATTAACCCGGAAAATAGAAGATATGAGCGCTTCTTATTCCTTAGTTTAAAGAAATATTCTTGCTCCCTCACTCCCCACACAAAACATTATTGATTTAAGACACTGAATGAGCTACACTGTCATGTAAGATTTGTTCACATCTCACACTGTCTCGGGAATAATTTATGACTAGCACACAGTTCACAGGAAAATAATGATTCAAATTTAGATTTGCCATAAATTAAAAAGTGATTACTTTGGTGGGAGCATATTAGAATATCAGAACACGGTTATTTGTATTTTAAAATATGAAGCATCAATGATGAACGAGATTTCTACATAACTCATGAGCTTGATAGTATGGGCTTTGGTTTTAAAAGAAATACACTGTAAGTAAAAAAAACTATCACTACTTGAATATGTATTGATAAGATTAAATATTATATATAACACAATAAGTGTTCTAAAATGATAAACATAAATAAATTCTTGTTACCTATTCAAAAACTATACCTTTCTATACTCATGCTATATTAGGATGATTTTATAATAATAAAGATGCACACTGTTAAGATCTATCTATTTCTTTAGTTTCAAAACTTAAATCAGCTCTGATGAAAATGTTTTCAAATATTTAAAATTTGATAGCATTATCATAAACTCCTAGAATATTCCAGCAACAGTTATGAGAAGCACATAACACTTTTAGAAACCTGTCTCAAGGTTATGTAAATGGTTTCTTTTTTTTTTGAAGTACAACTTCAATTCTTCCATGGAAAAGGTAAAGCTTCCTTAATAGAGCTGTTTATATATTTACAAACACAGAGAGATTTTATTCTTTCCATGGTTCTTAGGAAAATTTGTTGAAATTTCTATTTTCAAAGGAGTGAGCAAAATGATAAAGCATTACCAATTCCACAGTTCAGCCTAGGGTTACTCTAGACAAAGTTCATGCTCCTTAGGAAGTCATTGGTGAGGCAAATATGTCAAAGTCAAATTTTCCTGGCTCTCTTCATCTAGCTTGAAACATAACACATTACTTCATCAAAGAACTGGCAGGTAAAGATTTGGTGTTCGGCCTTTCTCCAAATGTAAGAGTCATATATTCCGTGCTATAAAGTGTTCTGAGATCAAACTTGGTACCTAAAGATTTTTCTCAAAGGACTCTTTGGGAAACAGTCGTAAAGAATCTAAAACGATTTCCCAAACTATAAAAATATAAGCTTCCTTCTTCCTTGTTGTTTTATAAAACGTTCATTTGGGAACGTCATCTTTCATTTTGAGAAATACTTAGTTTAACTACAATGTTAGTGTTATTTTTAAATGACTTAATGAATAAATATCTTTAATTTCTCAGTTTTATTATCTGATACAGTAAACATCAATAGTTATAACCTACAAAAGTCAAAGCTCCGTGGGTTTTCAGCAATTTTCCAGAGTGTAAAATGTCTCTGGGACCAAGAAGCTTGAGGAACACTGGATTAATTAAAGGGATAAATCAGAAAAATGGAAGGGAAGTAACAGACACAAACACTTTCTAAACCATGCTGTTCTCTGCTCTAGGGAAACCTGGCCTAGCCTGGCTTCTCCGCTCTGAGCATCTGTGGACTGCATCTCACAACTCACTTGGGGCAAGTCACAGCAGTGGGTAAATGCAGACCTACTCCTCAGCCTGGATCCTAGCGATTTTCAAAAGCTCTAGGGTTTTCCAGGTGCTACAGAGGATCATCTGGGGGAGAGCTGTCCATGGCATGAGCCTAGCATGGGCCTTTTCTTCACCCAGGTGAGTGATTCCTCAATCCCAACTGTAATTTCAAGGATCATCTAACATTCTCTTGAGTAGAACAGTCTTGAGAGACAAGCAAGAACAAAGGTGTGTTAGTCTCAAGTTAGCAGGAAGAAGAAATGAAGACAGAGGAAGGATTCAGAGTCTTGCTCCAAGGCATACTGATAGGCTTGGGACAGGTGGTAGAATTTAAGCCCCACCCCCACTACCAAGCACGATACTTTGCCCATTAGGTCAATGCGTCAGAACTCCTTTCCAGCACTGAAAAGTATTTCTCAAGTTAAATGTATACTCAAAAGTCCCCTTATACCCACAAAACAGAGGGCTGCTGCCTGGGAGAAGGCACTCACTTAGAGTCGCTGGCCTTAGCTGCACTCTGGTCCACGGAAGCCCTGATGCTCCATCTCGTCCTTTGGATCATCATTCTGCACAAGATGCTCGTGTGCTCCTCTTCCCTCCGTGCTCACCCTCTGCTCTCATACCCTGCCTGCTCCCAGCCTTCAGTCCTCCTGGATTCTCACACCTTCTTAGCTGTTACCCTTAGCACCGGAATGCAACTTCTAGTACCTTCAGGTTTTGAAAAGAATGCCTTCATGTGATATGCTTTTCTGTTCTTCTTACACGTGAAATCTATTTCTCCATGTTTAACTTAGAAATACAGAACATTTTTATTAATTCCAGTTAGCATTATTTAGCATCAACATCTGGAAACAAGCCCTGCCTTACCTTTATCATCTTTATTTAGCTTTTCTCTATTACTTGCCTTTGGATTCCTAATGATCCCTTCAGATCTGGAAGGAAACAAAGGGCTAAGACAAGGCAGGCAGAAGGAGAAAAATCGCATGTTCTAGAAGCAACGAAGACTTAGAGTCACGCAGACATAACACAATAGGCACTGAGCAGGGGGATAGTTAATGGACAAACTAGAGCTGTGACCTTGGCTCCCTACTTCTGGAAAAAATAAATAATCCTCCATTATTTCAAAGTATTATAATAAGCCATGCATCTTCTCACAATATTCATGAGAGTAATAATAAACAAAAAGTCATTTCAGTTTTAAGAAGTGATGGCTAGATTCAGGTGTGCAGTGTGACTTTGTATCTAAGTATCTCATGACAAAAATTAAAAGAAGGTAAGACATTCTGTGCCTATTTAATCGATAGTAACTTAAGTTTCTTACCAGGTTCATTATCTAATCAACAAATGAAATCAGAGCAGCTCGTCACGTGGAAGACCCTCAGCAGACTGCACCCTGATCATCACAATGTGCTTGTATTTGATTGAATAGGGTCTAGAGTTACAAGACCAACTTCTGCCCTTCCCTATAATATCTTTCCCAGTTATTTTCCTCTCAGACTTCTCAGTCTCATTCCTGCATATGTGCCACATGTATGTCTCATCAAGAAGAGAAGCTGATTCTGAGGCTTAAGTAGCAAACACCTTAGGCACACAGCCTGCCTTCAAAGATCCTGTTCTGATGTAAAAACAGCCATTGAGAGGCCCGCCTGTCTGGCCACTCTACTCATAGACAAGTATATACTGTCTGCTGCTTAGGAAGAGACGGCAAAAAAGAACTTATCTTTAAAATAAGTCCTTTTCTTAAAAATCTTAGACAAACCTTAGCAAGACTTTAAAAGAGAAAGACACAGGACTAGGATTACATTTGAAATGTAATCTTGTTCTAAGGATCCCAAAGGTCTCCTAAGAGGTGATTGACTTCAACTCACAGATTCCAGATACTTAAGAAAAATAAAAACATACTGGAGAAAGAGGGGGAAATCCAATGTTTTTTATCTATGTTTTCTAGTTTTGTTAAGAGAATAATATTTTCTAAACAAATAATTTTATAATGGGAAAAGCAGAACAAAGATCAATTTCTGGCCATGATGAGGAATTATGATAAATTACATAAGTGAAAGGAAATAGGTAGGAAAGAACTTCCCCAAAGATGGATAAGGGTTTCATTGATGAGTTATATAGAGAGATTTTAAATGGAGGAAGAAAACTTTATAGATTTCACTCTTTTCTAAACAAGAATTCCGTTTTCAGAGGTTCTGGGAAAATTGGAAACCACTTAAGTTTCTTTTTTCTTATTAATTAATTTTTTCATTTATTTTACATCCTGATGACAGTTTCCCTTCCCTCCTCCCTTCCCATTCCTCTCCTCACCTCTCCTCTGTGCCCCCTCCACTCCTCCTCTGTCTCAATTCAGAAAGGGGCAGGTTTCCCATGGATGACAACAAAGCCCAGCATATCAAGTTGTGATAGGACTAAGCTACACTCCTCCCTTTGTATTAAGATGGGGAAAAGCAAGCCAGTATAAGAAATAGGTTCCCAAAAGCCAGGTCAAGTGTTAGGGATGGGCCCTGATCCCACTGATAGAGTTCCACAAATAGATGGAGCTACATAACTGCCACATGTGTGTAGAGGGAATAGGTTGGCTACATGCAGCCCCCTTCACTCTTGATCCCAAGTCTGCAAACTCCTATGAGTCCAGATTAGTTGTTGAGAGCTCTTAAGTTAAGCTACCTTAAATCCAGTCTCAAACAAGCCAATAAATAAATAAAGGTGAGCAAGGCCCCTAGTATATGTCCTACTATAAATTGGAATTCAATACATGACCATGATTATAGCTATATTGCACATATATTGATGAATACACATGACTGTGTTACTTCTGTAAATTAATAAGAGTGACGCCTATTCTATCTAATTATTTTTAGGATTAATTTGAATAAAGACATGTATAGCATTTATGATTGTATTTAGAACTATAAAAGTATCTTAGTTTCTTTTTCTATTGCTTGAATATTCTGACAAAAGCACCTTATGGGAGAAAAGGTTTATTTTATTTCATGGTCAAGAACACAGTCCATCATGACATAGCACAGTCTATCATGACATAGCACAGTCCATCATGACAGAGCACAGTCCATCATGACAGAGCACAGTGCATCATGGGAGCACAGTCCATAATGACAGAGCACAGTCCATCATGACAGAACACAGTGCATCATGGCAGGAAAGTCAACACAGCAGGAACTTGAATCAGGTGATCATTTCCCATCCACAATTAGAAAGCAGAGAGCAATAAATGAATGTAAGCATTCAATATTTCTCCATTTTATACTGTCCAGGATGTCCTGCCCAAGGAGTGACCTCATCCACAATTAAGATGGGTGTCGCAGGTCCTAGAGGCAGCTAAGCCTATAAAAGTATCAAGACTGATGATCTGAGTTCAGTCATCAGGTGAAATTAAAGAAGCAACACCTGAAAATTGGCCTCTAAGTTCCATGTGTGCTGTGGCATGCATGGCATGCATGGACACACACACACACAAGCACACACAAAAGGTAGGTAGATAGATAGATAGATAGATAGATAGATAGATAGATAGATAGATAGATAGATAGATAGATGTTGTTAAGAAAAGATGGCCATGACCTACTATATCAACTAACATGATCAAAATAACCCCCACTGGGATCTCCAGAGGTCCATCTCACATCTCTTCTGGATTCTACTGAGGTGATAGCATTGACCACCACAGCAAGTATCAAAATTATCATGGTTCCCAGATAAAGATCTGTAAACAGGTAAAGTCTCAAACAGTTAAGAAGATCATTATCATAAAGACATTTGATATGACAGAAAGAACAGCCACTATGCAGTTTGAAAAATAAGGTG
Source organism: Microtus ochrogaster (assembly GCF_000317375.1). Classification (NCBI taxonomy): domain Eukaryota; kingdom Metazoa; phylum Chordata; class Mammalia; order Rodentia; family Cricetidae; genus Microtus; species Microtus ochrogaster. The sequence goes on along the minus strand of NW_004949096.1, from coordinate 22,789,608 downwards.
CTTAGGCAGAGTTTCCCTGGAAATGAGGAGCTACGGAGCCAAAGAAGAAGAATGAGAAAGGAAGATATAGTCATAGTACTCAGAGGGAGAGACCTCAAAATACTGCCACTCTTAACAGAGTCAGAGATCTTTTGCCGCTCAAATCAGAAGACTACAGATATCTCATTTCCATAGTAAAGCCAGAGAGTCAAAAGAAATAGAGTAAAATTCAATTACCTGTAATTTTATCCTTGACCTGAGAGCGATCTCAAGTTCGTACAGAGCAAAACTTGCCTCTTAGTTCCAGTTTCATCAGCTGGAAACTTGGGTCATGCTCCAGCCACAGCTTGCAAAAGTCGTTCTAGGTGCCACTTTACACTGGGCAAATGAGGGAAAGTCTCCATAAGCTCTGGAGTCAGCCATTTGTAACAAGACAGACAGCTCAAAAGAGAGAGAGGGGGTGGGGGCCTTCGGTATAAGGAGATGGCTCAGTGGGTAAATGCTTGTCCTTTGAACTGAGTTCAGATGCTCAGAACCCACACTGAAAGCTGGATGCAGTAAGTGTACCTGTAATCCTAGCATCCTTGGTGAGAAGACAGAAAGTAGAGGCAGACAGGCAACCTAATCTCATGGGACAAGTAACCTGGTACATGTTGCCCAAGAGGGGCCAGGTAACCTGGTACATATTGCACAGAGATGTTGACTCAAGCAAGGCAAAAGTAGAGGGACCCACATCTGACATTGTGCTTTGACTTCCACACAAGCACCATGGTACACACAGCCACACTCAGTCATGAGAACACACACACACATGCACACACTCACACACACACACACACATATATACACAAAATTGAAGGTTTACGGTAGGTGAAGTACAAAATACGTCAAAGAGGAGAGAAATGGAGAAATAATTAAGCTTCTGGCTTGCTTCTTCCTTCTTATTTCTTACACAGATAGAGATAAAGGAGAAAAATCAGGAAGGATTATCTGTAACTGAAGTTCCCGAAGAGACCAGCTGAAGAAAGAAGGAAGCTATAAAAAAAGGGAGAGAAAAAATCCATGACTCCACAGAAGGCGTGACAGACACCTGAACAAACTTCCTCTGTAATTGCATTTTTCTTTTAATTAATAAGACAAATCATCCAGGTGTGGTGGTGCACACCTTTAATCCCATTACTCAGAAAATCAAAACACTTGGACCTCTATGAGTTCAAGGCCAGCCTGGTCTACATGAATTCCAGGCCAGTCAGGGCTATGCAGTAAGACCCTGCCACAAAGGAAGAGGGTAGGAAAATCAGATGAGTTTTCTGAAGCAAGCTATAAATTCCCTCAAATACATAAACGTCACGGAATTATGAATACAAATCTGAGTAGGAGTGTCTATTTTTATTGCAGCATCTCAGCGGGAGAAGCCCACAGATAAGAGCGAAACTGGCTGCACACCACATGCCTCTTAAAAGGATCGCTTAGAGTTTGCTGCACACATACACGGTACAAATAAAATGCTTCTTGGATTTTATTGGTTCAATCTATCCAGGATCATAAGTATGTAATCAGGTATGTTTCAGAATATTACATTTTAAAATAGCATTCTTATTTTATTTGAGTAATCTCTTATTGCCTTCCAAATAGGTTATTTGTACACTTGACATGGGCAATAAATAACGGCGTGTTTTCTTCTGAGTTCAGTAAACAGTAAAACAAAGGAAACAATTTGCCACCGTCAGCTAAATATTAACTAAAGGCTCCAAAAGGAAAGAGCTCTGCTCAGTACTACACAGATTGTTGGGTCCAGTTCTTCCCTGAAGGCAGCATACATTTGAAAGCAAGAGTTAACATTTCCAAATTCAAAACAAGTCGTGGCAGAGTGGGCTTCTAAGGCAATCTTTCTAGCAGTCTTTGTGTTTATTATGCACAGATTCGAAGAACCTGTTATTCTGAATCAATGCAAAAATTCTCCTAATTTTCCATTTTGCTTCAGCGGTCACTAGACATATACATGATCCATAGACACACATGCAGACAGAATATGTGTCTCCAACAGAGTCTCTATTACTGTGGTAAAACATCATGAACTAAAGCAACTTGGGGAAGAAAGGGTTCATTTCAGGCTGCATGTTTTTATCAACGTCCACAGTGAAGGGAAGTCGGGGCAAGAACTTGAGGCAAGAACCTAGAGGCAGGAACTGAAAGAAGCCAAGAAGGAGGGGTGCTTACTGGCTTGTTCTCCATGACCTGTTCAGCCTGCATTTTCATAGACCCCAGGACAATTTGCCCAGGGACGTCACTATCCACACTGACTGGAGCACCTCCATATCAATCATTAATGAGGAAAATGCCCTACATATTTGTTCACGGGCCAGTCTTAGGGAGGCATTTGTCAGTCAAGAGTCCTTCTCCCAGACTTGTCTTTGTTTGTGTCAGGTTAACAAAAGTCAACTAGCGCAACCCTGAAACACATTTTTTTTTTTAAAAAATAAAAGTTAATGAAAAATAAGAGTAAAGCAAAGCCAGGTGGGAAGCAAATAGGGGTGCTCACCCTCAAGCCCGGACACTTGAGTATCTTCCCCAGTATCCCACAGTTTACAGAGAAAACCAACTCCAGCCAGTTGTCCTGCAGCCCCCATGAGCCATGCTGTGGCACCTGCATGCCCACACACATACACACAAATGCACAGGAAATAAGTAAATGTTAAAAAAAAAAACAATTCTTTTAGGGTTTCAATAACTTATGACTCAAATACATCAACATCCTTATTGTGCTCTCCTTTTCTCTTAAGTACAGAGCTTTAAGTAATAAAGATGAATGAAATAAACTTAGAATAATAAAATAAGAGGGGAAATCTCACTCATTGAATGATTATTTTCTTCTCTGTCCTCTCCTTTGGATAAATGCCCTAAGTATCGAAGACAGAAAGTCGATGACCTTTGGCACCGACTTCAGAGTGTTGGCTTGCCCCTGCTTGAAATATTGAAATACACACTTGTGGTGGGGAGTTATTTTTATATACTGCTGCTACACTTAACCAAAGTGACTGAACATGCAGGTCAAGTTTTATGGAAATTAATTTGACAATGAACTTTTGCCTTATACGTAAAAGTCAATGGGAATTCTCTCTGTTGACTACAATATGAGTGAATGGAAGACCTTTAATGAAACTGAACATTAAAATATCTTAAAACAGTGTCTTATTGCAACTTGGCGGTGCCTGCTATTCTGAAAGCTGCCTATCTCTAAAGAACGTTTTTAATATGGAAATATTCCATATTTAATGTGATAAGTATTCAGTTATCTGGGAAACGTTTTTAATTGTTGAGGGGTGTGTTTTGTCACCTACATCCGCACCGCAAGACTTGGGCCTGTAGCTGACCTTTCTGAGTCACAGATGAGGGATAATTTTATTGGCAATTCTTCCATCTTTCGAAAGACAAAGACCACTGTCCCAGTCCTTTGTGCAAACCCATTGCCCGTGGTTCGCTGGTGAGATTCAATTTGGTTCAAACACAAAAGCCCTCTCAACTCATTTAGAGCACAAAATGAGTTACAATTGTTTTAAGGCAATGGATTGTTGAGTTAATGTTTGCACTTTTTCTACATTTTGCGACTCAAAGACCTGTGTTTTATAGTCAAACCTCGAGACACAATTATGGTTGTCCAGTTGGCTTGTTAGCTGACAAACGGCTGACTGACTTGGAAATCAGTTCTCAGGCTCAGGAGAACAGCATGCCGATACCCTGTCCTCTCGCTCTCAGATTTCCTTTTCATGTACTTTTTACAAAAGGAACACCGCAGGTGTATTAAAGATTCGTGTGTGATGAAATCTGTCAAAGCAGTCAGAAAAATAGAACTCTTCCCCACCTGGATTCAGTCGTAGGTTAGAGCACATTTAATTTCAAGTCAATAGGTTCCCGGCACATCAGCACTTAAGGGATTAAAGACAAGTCTGGTTTTGTTGCCCCTAAATGTACTGTTATTGTTATCAATTCGTGCGGCCTTGCAATAAGTTTTCAATAAATCTAAGATTAACTATTATTTTCTTGCCTATAAATAAAATATAATCATCTTAAAAATCAATGAAGGGAAAAGCATCATATCCATTAACCTGTTCAGAATCCCTCCAGGCCCTGGCTATGAAACACGGTACTGTGGATCTTTCATTTTATTGAGCTATATCTCTTTGGATGGCAACCAGCAGGCAGTAGGAGAAAAAAAATCAAATCTAAAAATCAGACTATGTTTTCCCCCTTTCTCTCTGAGAGCTCCTGAAGCAGAGGCTGAATATTCTTTTCTGCCTGGGGTTAATTTTTTTCCATTTTAATTTGCAATCAGATGCAATAAAAATGAGGGAGGGGGCATTGCCTCAAGTAGTTGGTAGCTTTATTGCCATCTCTTCCGCCAGTCACCACTTTTTATTGCTTCTAAATCCTTTGTTTTTAAAGTCACCTGCACAGTCTCTCAATGTTATAAACACCTTCCGTTGTCTTCAGCAACTGTCATTTTGTACCATCTGCTGCTCCAATCTCAAGAGCAGTAATGCATGGGGGTCAAGGCCACTTTCTCTCAGGAAACTAAAAAACAACAGAGCCAAGTTATTTAGTGTGGGCTTTTTTTTTCCCCCTGTCAGCTTTACTGCACCCGCGAGTGGACATTTTCCTTGCCTTTCAGTTGTGAATGTTCCTCCAAAGACGTGAACTTCACAATAAGGTAACCATACAAAAACAAGGTTTTATAGACAACCCATTATCAGCTAGCAGAGGGGGTGATTAGTCATCTGCTGTACTTGAAATAGATCCAAAGAACCCAAGGCAGCACTGCAAAGCGAGAAATGCATTCTTCTCAGGATTCCAAAACTCCAGCCATCCTGCTTTAGGAGGAGGGGCCTCAGCTGCAACCTTGGCAAGGCTGTTAGCATCCCAGCAGACAAACAGCAAGGAGCTGAGCAGCTCTCCCATCCACCCACATTTAGCACTGTTCCAAGCTCAGCACCATTCTAATTTAGTTGAGAAACCTTTCTCTTCTCCCTTGCATGGAAACTGAAGAGGATAGTCTCCTTGTGCTTCCTTTATTGGCCACATCTCTGGTTGGTGTGTTTTGTTTCTGCCGAAACTTACACTCGTGTTGAATTCCCGCTATGAGGGAGTGAAAACCCCCACCAGGGAGGCTGAGAAGGGAGCTTGGGAGGAGATTGAGATGAGATAAAGTCATCAGGGTGGAGCCTCCAAGACCATTGATCAGATGGTGGCTTAACAGTATACATAAGAAGGAAGATGCTTCCTGTCTACTGCCTGGAGACTGTAGCATCTATACAGGCAGAGCCTGGGCCTGAGTCCACAACTATAAACCAAAATAGGCTTCTCTGCTTTGTCGTCTATGAGGTCCATAACATCGTGTGAATAACAAGAGAAAACAGTCCAGGACAGTTACTGAAAACAACGAATTCCCTAAACTAGTCAAACCACAGTCTAGTTTGGCTGTCTAAACCAAAATCGTCTCTTAAAGCAAAAATCTTATTCATCAGCGTAGGCCCTGCCTTTTACTTCCTGAAAATGATTGCAAATTCACACAAAAATTTCCCATCTGCAAGAAGCCTTCCTAGCTCACTTTTCAGGGGAGCGCAGATGCAAGGGCAAGTGCCCACCCCCATAAATAAAATATAACCATCTGGAAAATCAATACGAGAAAACAATCATGGCCATTAGCCCAGCTCAAAATCCCTTCAGCCAGTAGTGCGAACAGCAGAGCAATGAGCTTTTCATTTCATTGAGCGGAGTGAGTCTTTGTACGGCAACCCGCGAGGGAAGAAAAATCAAAGACTCAGGTGTTGTGTTTTGGAAATCAGAGAGATGTGGGAATGTGAGGAGCGATTTTTGGCTCTTTTGATGATAGAAGAAAATGGATTTTGGAAACCCAGGAAACAATGGTTTGGTTTGGTTTTGTTCTGGGTCCCCCACCCCCTCCCGGAAAGCCTGTAGCTTTGTCTGTACTGTGCTTCCTCATGAGCAATTTATAAATCCCAGCCTCAATTGTAAGGAACCTTAAGATTTGTGAAGACAATGGGAAGAGAAGAAGAAAGAAAGGTTGATCTTAAGAGAACGACATGGCTGAACTCAAGAGATAAGTCCAGCTTAGACTTGGAAAATGTGAACGAAAACCAAAATACTTAAATGAATTTGGTTGCAATTTACCAGTGGTCAGCGGTTGTTTTCTATTTTCTTGTTTTATATTGAACTTTTTGTAAGGTTTGAAAAAGGGGCACAAGGCCAGTGAGAAGACTAAGTGGGAAAAAAAATACTTGCTACCAAGACTAATGACCTGAGATTGACTCTCAGGACACACAAGGGCGAAAGAAAGAGATGCGTCCCACAGCTGTCCTCTCCCCTCTACATACGCACTCACATGCAAAAATTATACATACATACATATATATCAAAATATATAAATGTGAAGAGACACAATTCTTAAATAAAAACTGAATTATTAATTTTCTTTTTATTTTTATTGATTTATGTTGTTGTTGTTTGTTTTGTTTTTTTGAGACAGGATCACTCTACATAGCCCTGGCTCTCCAGGAACTCAGTAAGTAGACCGCACTGGACTTGAACTCGCAAACACCTGCCTGCCTCTGCCTCTCTGGAGAGCTAAGCTTAAAGGTGTGTGCCACCACTGTTAGCTGAACCTTAAACTTTTGACTTCACTAATTTAAGTAAAATATTAAAAATATCTATTCAATGGGTGCATTTTTACAGGGGGAGAAAATCTTCCTCCTTCAAGTTTCCCACTTGACTTAATGGAAAAAAAGAAGGAACTAATGTTCTGATGGTGTTTCTAATGAGCCAGAAACACGTTCAGTCTAAATACGGACAACACTCCCATAGAAGAAACACCAGTGGCCAATGAGGACATTTTAGAGTGTTCAGTTTTCTGAGCCACCAGTGAAACACAAATTAGAACTACACCAAGGTCCCATCTCACCCCGTAGAATGACTGTCATCAAGCAAACTACACCAAGGTCCCATCTCACCCCGTAGAATGACTGTCATCAAGCAAATAAGCAGCAATAAATGGTGGCCACGGTGTGAAGAAAGAGGACCCTATTCACCGTTGGTGAGAGTGTGAACTAGTAAAGAGATTATCGAAATTAGTATGGAGGTTTCTCAAACAATTAAAATACAGCTACCATATGACCCACATATACTGCTTCTGGGCATATACCCAAAGGAGTCTATATCCTACCACAGAGATATTTGCATATCCATGTTTACTGCCGCATTATTCAAAATAACCAGGAAACAGAATCAGTCTAGAAGTCCATAAACAGATGGACAGAAAACGAAAATACACAATGGAATTTTATTCAACTGTAAATAAAACTGAAATCATAAAATTTTCAGGAAAAAATGTGAATGGATCTGAGAAGTATTATATTAAGCAAGATAGCCATTGTTCAGAAAGGTAAACAGCATCCACTCTTTCTCCTAGGCAACACCTTACATATAATGTTTATAAATATGTATAGAATTGGGGCAAACATGGATGTAGGCTATGACCCTAGAAAGCAGACCAAGAAAGTGGGAAGGTGGTGTTGAGGAAGTGGAGGCCAAAAGGGTACCTTGACGTAGCATCAAAAGAAGACCACTTGAGCGGAAGGCTATCTGGAGAGCCAGCGGACAGGGAAGAAGACAGAGCAGGAGAATCAACAAAAACAAACTTTGAAAATGCCATGCCATGATAAAAAGCCAGAATTCTGTATGTTAATCGAAAACTTTTTAGTTAAAAAGAAGCATCTGCACAGACGATAGTGGGTGAAGCTTAGAAAAAAATTCCCTAAATAAATTAAACAGAGTCATTCTTTTTTTTTGTTTTTTTTTTCGAGACAGGGTTTCTCTGTGGCTTTGGAGCCTATCCTGGAACTAGCTCTGTAGACCAGGCTGGTCTCGAACAAACAGAGTCATTCTTATAAGACTTTAAGGAAGAAACGCCATATTTTTAGTATCTGTGTAACACAAAATTTGAACAATCTTTTTGTTCAAAATCATAAAGCTCAATTTGATACCAAACATACCAAAAGGAAATCTTTGCATCATTTCCTCAAAAAGAATATAAATACATTATTTTTCATAGCTGAAGTGCAAAAAAAAACCAACCTTCTAATTTTTATCACTTTCTACTTTAAAGTTTTATGTCCTGTGTCAGACAATGAACAGCACTAAATAAGAAAGGTTTTGAGTTTTATTTGTTTGTGGTTTTTTAACCAGTACTTTGCATACAACCAGGGCTTTCGCTCATTACTTTGATTGATTTAGTTCCTTGATTAATTACTTCAGTGTTATCATTCATTATGATTCACTTATTCTCTTCTCTCCCCTTAATTTCTTTTTCTGTTTTATTTTTTGTTTGTTTTTGTTTTCATTTTGTTTCGCTTTTCCAAGACAGGGTTTCTCTGTGTAGCTTTGGAGCCTGTCCTGGAATTTGTTTTGTAGACCAGGTTGGCTTCGAACTCACAGAGATCTCCTGCCTCTGTCTTTGCCTCTGCCTCCCGAGTTCTGGGATTAAAGGCGTGCACGACCACCACCGGGCTCTCTCTCCTTAACTTTATCTGACCCATCTTTGTTTCTCTTCATAGCCCTCATTTTCTCCCTCCCCAGGTCACTTGGGAATGCAATTGTCTCCCTAGATATCCCTGCTGATGATGGTCTCAGCTCTAGTAATGATCATTGAAAACACATCTTCTAGCATCTGGAAAGATGGCTCAGCTCCTTTAGAGGACCTGAGTTTGGTTGCCAGCAACGATCTTGAGCTACTCCCAACCCCTGTAACCCCAGTTCAAAAGGGATCCAACACTCTTTTCTAGCCTCTGCAGGCACCCCCACATATGTGGCATACACACTCACAGATGCACAAGTGTGTACATAAATAAAATAATAAATACTATCTTCTGCTGGTATATCTACTTTAAATAATAGCTGTGCTTGCTGTTCCTTGGTCATTATTTTATTTTGTCTGCCATTAAAATAGCCTTAAAATCACCTATTGTCCAGTGCCCCTCATTTCTCTATTAAGATGGAGCTGTGGAATTTTCCATAAGTCATCTAATAATTTTAGACTATTAGACTAGTTGCATGATTTTTACACAGTAATTTCCCACCCACTGAGGATTAATCATTCTGCGTTGCTTTTCTATCTTCTATCTTTTAAGATAAGTGATCTGATGCCATTGGCAAAATAAAGCTAAAGGCTTTCCTCAGACTCTCCACATGTAGAGAATAGAGTGGTCCATTCTCCCAAAGCAGGCAGTCTCCTAGTCTACAGATAAATGAGATTCTGGATAAGCACAGACTATCTGATTAGTCTGTTTCTCTGTTTTCCTTATCTTTAAAGAATCACTGCTTCTTTTATATAAGGTTTCATACGTGTTTTGCTCTATTGATTCTTTTCTCCGTGTTATTACTCTTAAATTTTCACCAGGATATATTTAGCTGTAAGTTTACTTGTTAGTTTTCATTAACGCTCTCTACAAATGAATGAACAGTCTCAACATAAAAAAAGAATAGACTTTTCTTCAACTCAAGGGAACTTGTCAATTATTTGTTGAATAATTTACATTCATCCTATTCTTGCTCTGGAGATGCTGCCTCACTAATAATCCCTAAATCTTGCTGACACGCTTGCCAGCCTGCTGGAGTTGTTAGGTTGGCTACAGGTCATCTGCAGCCATCTTGGCCAGAGACATTTGAGCTTAGATGAGGTCATGAGGACAGTGTTGCCACAATGGATGTAATGTCCTTATTATAAGAGAAAAAGACAACAAAGCTTCCCATCTTCCCTGTGAGAATACAGCACCCACCCGCAAACATGAAAGGCAGATCTTACCAAGAACCAAGTCTTCCACCACCTGGATCACTGACTTCCCAGCCTCCACTGTCCAAGCATAAAATTCTGATGTTTAGTATATATAAGCTATAGTGCTTGGCTATAGTGCAGACATGAAAGATTGTCTCAATGAATCTTCTTACAAGTATATTGTTAATTTTTTTCTTTCATTTCTCTTTCATTGGTATTATTAACTGTGATTTGGGAGTACCCTTCCTATTCTAATTGTTTAATTTGATTTTCTTCCCTAAAATAACAGTCTCAAAGAATGAGTAGTACTGTCCTTGTCTATACAGGATTTTCCTTCATTGTATAGATCATGCTCTCTGTCTTCTTGCAGGGAAGTAACCAACTAGCAGGAGAGAGCATAGCAGCTTCTGCTCCTGTCGGTAAGCAACACATCATTCTACTGATGCATGAAAAAGATCCTTCACCAGGGCCCTCTAAGCTATCATCCTCCCCAACATCCTGGAGATGCGTAGCATGTGCTGTAGACCCTACGAGTCTAGCATCCTGTCCATGCCACACACAGCAAGCCAGCAGACATGCTTTAACTGCAGGCTTAAACTTCTTTTCCACTGATATCTGAGACTTTTCTCAAGGGTGTTACAAATTCTCACTGACCAACATGACAGTAACTCACTAGGTGAATACCAAGAAACTTGAACATAGCTAAACTGAATAGAAATGTCTCATAAAATAACGTGCATACCAAAAATATAAGGCACTGGACAAAAAAAGTATAAAGTTATATCCTTATGTTTCAAAGATTGCAGGCTGACACAATATTATTTTTACACATAAGTAAATTATTAGAATTGCTTTTCCTTCTTGTGCTCTGTCTTTTGCATGAGTGTGTTTCACATTGTTTTTCTATTGACATCATTAGCATGGAGATAAGGGTACCTGCCTACTTAACATCCCCTGGGAACTATTTTGAGATTTTTGATGTGTTTAGATCACCTTACAGGCTCCATGAGTAGAAGGGAGGAAGTAAGAAAGCAGCATGTGGAAATATATCTATGCTCTAAGTGACCTTGTCTTCAAAATGGGAATAAGTTTCAACCTTGTCCAGGAGCTTTAGCTTTATATATTAAGATTTCTCCAATGTTTTTAATTGAAATGGAATTCTATCACTTATCACTTTTTCCCTCCCTTTCCTCCTTCCAGCTTCCCCCCACCCCCATTACCCTCCATTGAACCTCCCATGGTGCCCCATTCTCAAGCTGATAGCCTCCTCCTTTTCTTTGATTGCTATTATTACACAAATATATGTGGTGCACACATGTGCACACATATATAAATATAAGCTGCTGGGTCAATTTTTGTTGCTGTGTATATGATGTCAAAGTTTACCTCCCTACATTAGACAAATTATTGAGGCTCATCCCTGGGAGAGGGTAATTCTCCTTCTCTCAGTGGCCATTAGTAACCTATAGTCTTTTACTAGGGGTAGGGCTCCCCCATGGATTTTCCTTCCATGTTAACGTGTTCATTGATATTGCCATTGTTTTGATCTTGTTTATGAAACCCCTTCTAGGAGAGACAGCCTCACAGCAGACTATCTGGCATTCTCACAATGCCATGTTCCCTGAGGCACAGATGCAGGGGTTATGGTATAGAGGCATCTCCTAGAGCTGATGTTCCCCACAACCTGTTATTCTTCGCATTGCATCCAGCTGTGATGGTCTTTACGTGATGGTCCCCATTTGCTGTGAAGAGGCTGCTTTGATGAAGGATGATAGAAGTAGAAGATTTGGAATGTAGTAAGTAATTAGGCTCATCTGACAAAGTGGTGGAAGTCATTTCTTTTCTACGATGATCACACTAGCTAAGAAACTGGCTAGGTTTTCAGTACCAAGAGTGATTTCCTTCCTGTTGAGTGAGCCTTACATCCAATTAGACAACTGTTGGTTCCGACTCACATATGAGTGCCTTTCTGCCTATCTTGCCGTGTTGGTAATGTGTGTGGTTCATAGGTGCTGCAGCTGGGTACGAATGTTTAATTGCTTCCCTCCCTTGGCAGCTTGCGTGGCATTTTCTGGAACCCATTCACTGTTTTTAGTTTTTCAAATTGACACCTCACTTTCGAAAACAAGAACAATGCCTAGAAAAATACTGTAAACCGGGAAATTCTGCTTTCAAGAATATTTCTAATTAAAAGATAATTTGGAGGAAATTGTTTCAAACCACATGTGAAATGCTAAAAAAGGAAATTAGTTCAAACTTTGAGAATGTCCACTTTCTTCTTGTGGGATTTACAAAAACATCCAACATTTCTGAAACCAATTAATGAAATGTATATACAGTTGTGGTTACAGATCCACTCTTCATGATTAGAGTGTTTAAGAAGTTTGTACTGGGGCAGATACTCAGGAAACACAATGAGGACTGCTGAGAAGTCAAGAACAATGGCACTGGGTCTTGATCCTACTGCACTTACTGGCTTTATGGGAGCCTAGGCAGTTTGGATGCTGACCTTACTAGACCTGGAAGGAGGTGGGAGGTCCTTGGACTTCCCACAGGGCAGGGAACCCTCACTGCTCTTTGGGGGAGGGGAAGGGAAATTGGAGGCAGTGGAGAGGAGGAGGCAGAAATCTTTAATAAATAAATAAATTAATAATAAAAAAGAACACAGCCAAAACAGAAATAACAAATTTAACAGAGTAATCACAAATTTAAAATTATAAATTGGATAAACTGTCACTTCGATGCAAATATGGCATTTTGCACTTGGATAGTAAATTGCAACTACTTCAAAGGCTTTCAAGGACTCTTTGACCTAGGACCCAGGTACAGAGAGAAGACAAATGTTTTCTCTCTTAAGCTAGCAATTTCCTCGCATTCAATAGCACATGCTTCTCTCTAGTGCCTATGATGCTGAGTGACAATATGGTGACAATCAGCTCGCCATTGCTGTGATGAAAATAATGAAATAAACAGCATATGAGGAAGAGAGCATTAAGTTGGCTCACAGTCTCAGAGGGCTCAGTCCACACTCATTCAGCCCAATCACTTGTAGCAAGTGTACTGTAGCAAGGCAGCACACTATGGGAGAAAGTGTATGGATGAGCAAATGTACTAATGTCATGGTAGCTGTGAAGCAAAGAGAAAAAGAAAACACAGAGCTCACTAACCTAGGTCTCATTATCCCAAAAGCCTTACTTTCTTCCTTTCTTCATATAGAACCACCTACTAAAGATTCTACCCCTCCTCCTAGCAACATAGACTAGTGACTATCCTGTTAGCATATGGGCATTTTTTGGTCATTTAAGATCCAAGCTTTAAAAAAAAATAATCAAAGTAAAATAAAATAAAAATAAAACAGGATGTATCAAAGCTCTGACATTTCTCTGCTACATCTATCAATAGCTGGAAATGTGAGGAAGCTGTCTGCATCCTTCCTCCACGAATGCTCTGCCTTCTTGTGTACTCCCATTCTGGATTCTAATCATAGCTCAGCAGTTTGCCAGCAATGTACAGTGAGAAGACTATTTAATATGTATAAACTTCAGCTTTCTCAACACTACAGTAGGGATGAAATCCATGTCACAAATTGCTATGAAGACCACGTGAGAATGAGATCCTTATACAGCATGGTCTGGTGGGGAAAAAGTGGCAACAACCTACTTGAACTCGTGCAATTCCTTCTTGTAGAGGCCACTGCTTCTTAGTACTTAATCTACTTCAGAAACCTACAGAAATGTATTTTTAAATGCTGATATGAGAACCTCATGAAATTAGATCAATTAAAACAAAATACTTGAGAGTGAATTTAGATTTGGTTGGATAGGAATCTAAGAGTAAAACACATTTAAAATGATCAGAATAAATCACAACACTTGGGAGGTGGAGACAAAATTATCACGAGTTGGAAATCAGATCAGGCTAGTTTTGGGGGCAGGGGGCATTTCTCTGTAGCTTTGGTGCCTGTCCTGGAACTAGCTCTTATAGACCAGTATGGTCTCAAATTCACAGAGATCTACCTGCCTCTGCCTCCCGAGTGCTGGGTTTAAAAGCATGTGCCACCACCGCCACCACCACCTGGCCAGATTAAGCTGCCTGAAACAGTGTCTAAAGAAAAGAAACAATACATCTATCCAGGACTAGCCTGGGTCTGAAAAAGCATGGGATAAAACCGGACTTACATAGCAGACAATGAGGACTACTGAGAACTCAAGAACAATGGCAATGGGTTTTTGATCCTACTGCACATACTGGCTTTGGGGGAGCCTAGGCAGTTTGGATGCTCAACTTACTAAACCTGGATGGAGGTGGGCGGTCCTTGGACTTCCCACAGGTCAGGGAACCCTGATTGCTCTTCAAGCTGATGAGGGAGAGGGACTTGATCGGGGGAGGGGGGGAAATGGGAAGCGGTGGCGGGGAGGAGGCAGAAATCCTTAATAAATAAATAAATTTAAAAAAAAAGAAAAGAAACAATAAAAATAAAATTACTGTTTCAGGAGATCATGGCCCCTGCCTTTGACTGAAGCACTAAGGAGGCAGAGGCAGGCAGATCCCTAAGTTTGAGGCCAGCCTGGTCTACAGAGCTATTTCCAAGATTATAAAGAGAAGCCCTATTTAGAAAATATTTAAAAACTAAGTTGTCTCTTGAATAGTTTCTGATCTAATCTGTATCTCCAATCACTTTGCTAACACATTCCCCTTTGAGACAAGTACTACTAGAGAAACCACTGCCTACAAGCAACATTTGGTATGTGGATTGAGGAGGGAGGCGCACAAAGTGGCTGTTTGTGTGGTTTTCCCCCCAATTACCTACACCGGGCTGGAGGATGTGAGCTAGGAGCTTAGAAAAAAGACTAGATTAGTCCCAAAAGGAAAGCAGCAGTTTCTGCCTCAGTTTTCCCTGCAAACTAGTCATTTTCTACCCCAAGTAAACTGAAAACATAAACCTTATACTTTAGTTCTATAGATTTAAATGCCAGACAGAGTTACCTTGCTTTTATTTCTTGCATATTTATCATTGTGAGCATTTATGGAGGAATGTTAACCTTAAATTTTTAATTTTCTGTGAATGTCTAACATTTCCTAGAATAGAGAATGATCTAATATTTATAGAAGTAAAAATGTGAGTAATATAACGATACAAACATCATGATCTCCCACATCAAAATTTTTACTAACGCAATCAATACATGTAGCCATTTCGTGCCCAAATGTCACCATCTACTTACACAGGCTGTATGTGCATCACTAAGCTCATTTTTAGTTTCTGCAAATAAAATAATTCAATAGTCAATTTTTAAGTCTTCTAAAGATAGTGTGTAATACTGAAATGATATTCTTGTGTCATCAAAAGAAGTTGCAAGACTGTCATAATTTTTCAAGACTCCTTGACCCAAATATCCATGTCATCTTGCCAGCTTTTTTATTTGCATAAAGGCATACTGTAACCATTCCTATATTTTACTGAGCTTCTGTCAAGTATTCTAATCCAGATGTTCCTTGATTTCAGAGAGCAATTTTTCTTAAATCTAAAGCATGCTGCACTGCACAAGATTATTCTTTTTCATAAAAAATGAAAGTCATATTCCTTAAAAGCACAAGCTCCTTTTCAAATTTATGATTCATTTAGAATATTTCATCCCACCAGATGTACCCAGCATGAAAACATATTATATATCTACCTTACTTGCTTATGAAACCTAGTGACCAGGTTGACTCTAGGAGGAGTTCACTCCTTCAATGGGCCAGAATGAGCAGCCTGCCTGTGCTTTCCCTTCTGCCACAGCTTCCTATGTCAAATAGTGTTGCTCCCCACTCATAAGCATTAAATGACAGCTTTTGTCTGTTCCCTAATGTGTTAATATTATTTAAACTATTCTCTTGTTTTTTTAACCAAAATGGAAATTGTTATAAGAGAACATCTAAAGAAGCCACATTGCTCTCAGTATCTATGATATATTTTGAATGGCTTTTACTGTAGATTCAGTGTTAATGGTAGACACAAGAGAAAGGCAACACAAAAATTTATTAAAACAGTCCAGACAGGGCACAGAGATCTAAACCCCAGTAAGAACAGAGAAACACAGAACTGGAGACATAGAGATGATAACGTATATCACCAGCCATTTTCTCTCTATGCTATTGTTCTTCCACTGCACAATCCCAGAGAGTCAAAGAAGCAAAATTCTGCCTGACTCTATGTGTGACCAAATACTTTCCAAGGGAACTGTAGGAAAGCTGCTAAAGACAGTGGGGAGGATGTGAAGGGCCTCCCACACTGACAAAAGGATTAGTAAATTAAAAACAAAAAAAGCAAAGAAAAAAGAAGAACCCCTCGCCTTGTGGTATATGACTGAAAACAACCCAAGGGATATGGTGGGGGAACAGAGACCAAGCACTTGTTTGCCATCCTGACCTCTGACCTGCGGAGCACACTTTGTAAACATACTAACTCTAGAACTGTCTTTATGGAGAGTGACAAAGTTCTCAGCCACTTTTAGTCAGGTTTGCTGTGATTTACAGATGAAAGTGGAATATCCAAAGCAGAGTTGGTGGATTAGAAATGATATTTCTCAATAGGTGCATTCCACAGTCCTTGATCAATGACCAAATGCAGATCACGAGGAAGAGAACATGTAGAGTGTTCAATATATTTATGTCAAAGACTCAGTTCATGTCAGAGAGTGCTATTATTCTAAAGGAAGGATGACTGTAAAAAAAATTGGGAAGAGGGAGAAATGATTAATGGCATAAGACATATGCTGAGGCATATTAATATTCTTCTATTCTTGGATAATCACATAACTGAATGGTAAGTGCTGAAAAGTCCTAGAGATCAAGTATTAAGCACATTGAAGTTATGGAGCTCATTCTCATTTGGTTAGGATATTTCTATACCTTAATTTCTAACATATATAATTTTACTTAGTCCTGACTAAGCTATTAAAATACCAACAATATGTCTATTTCAAATTATATTTATTATTCCTCTGTAGTGTGTGTGTGTGTGTGTGTGTGTGTGTGTGTGTTTATATATGCCCATGTCATAGTGACTGTTGGAAATCAGAGGACAACACTGTGGAATTGACACTTTCCCTTGATCTTTACATGTGCTCCTGAGATTAAATTTTCATGCTTACATAACAAGTAACTTTATACCCTGAGTCATTTTCTTGACTTACAATGTCTTCTTTTTAAAATCTCATACTTATCTTGAGAGCTTGTTTGTATGTTCTAGCAAGGAAGCACAGCTATTTGAATACTCTTGACCAAAGAGCAGTCCTCCTCTATTTGGGGGAAGGGCATCCTCTTCAACAGAGCCCAGAGCTTCAGGAGAGATGCACATGAAGCAGTGAAGAAGGAAGAAGATACCCATCTAGCCAACCAGATCAGCAAAATCAACCCTGGAGATAATGGGGTCACAGATGTCACAGACAAAGAGCCATTACATCCAAGATCAAAAACACTGATGGTAGTTTACGCTGATATGGGGTAAAGGGAACACTCCTCCATTGCTGGTGGGGGTACAAACTTGGACAGTCACTTGGAAAATCAGTATGGCAATGTCTCAGAAAATTAGGAAACAATCTACCTCAAGACTCAGCCATATCACTTTTGGGTATATAGCCAAAGGATCCTCAATTATTCCATAAGAACATGTGCTCAAATATGCTCATAGCAGCATTATTTATAATAGTCATAACCTAGAAAAAAATCTAGAAGCCCCTCAACTGAAGACTTGATAAAGAAAACATGGTACATTTGCACAATCAAGTTCTACTCAGCAGTAAAAAAACAATAATGACATCTTGAAAATTTCAGGCAAGCCTAGTCTCATTGTAACTTGATATAACATGGTTAGTTGATATCAGTGGGAGGTCTGCACTTTTCTAAAAAGAAATGGAGCCAAGGGAGAGGATGGGAGGAGAAGGTCACAGGGGACAGACTGGGAGGAAATGAGGGAGGGGAAACTGTGGACAGGATATAAAAACAAAATAAGTAAGTACAAAAATAAAAAAAAAGAAAATTTTAGGTAAATGGGTCGATCTAGAAAAAACCATGTTGAGTGAGTTAACCCAGACCCAAAAAGACAAATATAATATGTACTCACTCATAAGTGACTTTTAGACATAAAGCAAAGAAAAATCAGCCTACAGCTCACAACCACAGAGAATCTAGACAAGAAGACCTTGAGAGAGACATACAAGTATCTACATAGGAAGGAAAAAAAGATAAGATCTCTGGAGTAAATTGGGAGTGTGGGGGTCACAAGAGAAAATATAAGGAGAGGAGAGTGTAGAAAAGTATAGTAAAAGCAATAAAAATGATTTAGGAGATACCATGTAGCTGCCACTGGGAACAGACGAGCTAGAACTTTACCTGGTAAGCCACAGCCACACAGTGATACACAGATTCATAGAAATGGGTTAAATTAAGATGTAAAAGCTAAGCAGTAAGAAACTAGAGCTAAAAGGCAAATCAGTGATTTAATTAATACAGTTTCTGTGTGGTTATTTTGGGGCTGAGCATGCAGAAACAAACAATTGGCCTCCTACAACAAATTGGCACTCCAACATGTGCTAGCTAAATCAACATGAAACCTGAGAAGGCTTGGAAAGGAATTCTAGACACAAAAGAACAGAGTTAAACACAGCTTAATACTGTGGCTCCTTTAAGAGAGGTCTTTCTGATTCAGCAGTAGCAGGGAAAAAAACATGCAGTTTTAAAATGGTGGCCTCCTGGGATGTGCTGCCAGTACTAACTCTGGCTCTTTCAGGGGGCTGAGCTCTTGAACGGGGTTTGTGAGCAGTGTGCTGCAGGTTACTTGGTGGCAGCATGGGCCAACTGGTTACCAGAGTTGTGGTGATAAGTGTGGCTCCCACCCAGCAGTCTCAGAGGCAGTGAATGGACTTCTGTCATGTTGTACTGGACAGAGCAAGCAAGCAGGGCCATGTTTTCCCTAACAGTGCCACAGCTTGTGTTTTTAAGAAGCACTTAGCATTTTAAGACTTTGTCCTGGTCAGAAAAGGATTACATATACACAATAAGGATAAAAATGTTGCTTAGGAAAACAGGTTTTCCTTTTTTTCCACAGAAGATGAGAATCCTTGGATTTCTTCCAGACTAATGTGGTTTGATGAACCAAAACCCCCTGAAAGGTCACTGTGAACCCCCTAAATGTTACTTTGCCCAATAAATAGCAGGAAGTAGTTTGGAAAGAACTACACCCAAATTCCCAAATATTGTTTATAAGTGTGTGTTTACATTTAAAGGGGGATATGATATAGAGGTGAATACTTTGCATTGGTATGGATCTTGGTTTATTGATACAAATTTAAGGTCAATTTTGTTATATGCCTGTTTTTGCTCTTGATTAAGGTATTGTGTTTGTGCAGCTCATTTAAAAATATAATATATAATTAAGGAATAGAAGTTAATAGATAATCATCTATAATGGGCAAGCTTCTAGTCAAGCTGGTTGGCTTTTCTGGATGTACAGAAATGTGTTTCAATTAGATAGGTATTCTTCAAATCTTTCAGAGACCTTGAGAATATGGCATTTAAAATATTTTAAGATCTTAGGACTTTTCCTGACAGTCCTGCTGTCATACACATCTGCTCCTGGCAGCACCAATCTACTTCAGGAGGATGGTGGGCACCAAAGAGGCTCCTTATGGAGTTTGCTAGCCATTTGGGCAGGAAAATGTTTTTTCCTGGACTGCTTGATATTATGCTGTGTGAACTGGCATGCAGGACCCACAGAGAAGTGACTGCTGAACTTGTCTAGAGGTGAGACTATCATTCGGGGTTCCTGCTTCATGAAAGAGTCTACCAGACACTATTCTGCAAAACAAAGAAAATAAGTGACTGACAAACTGCCAATATAGGTGGAACTGTCTTTGAAATGTCCTGCTTTGTGGAAAAGACTGCTGGATACAATGGGCCTGTAGGCTAAAGATGGATGCTTCAAACAATGCAGAAGAACTTGGGTGACTCTCCAGGCAACAAGATCTCGCTGTCAATTCTAGAGTTTCGAAGTTGCTGACAATTCACTTACTGTTTACTTAGATAATATTACATTTTTCTGGGGTATTTGATGGAGTTGAAGAATAAATAGTTATAGTTTTCCTTAGTTATGATAAAAGATAAAGAGATATAAATATTGTAACTGTTATTCTTGCTTGATACCTGTTTTGTTATAGGTAATTTTACTATGTTAAAGTTAAAACCTTCCTTTTTATTTAAACAGAAAAGGGAAAATGATATGGGAAGTTCTTATGTCTATGTGTCGCTTTTATTGGTCATGAATAAAGAAACTGCTTTGGACCTATAACAAGGAAAGACATTAGCTAGGTGGGGAAGACTAAACTGAATTCTGGTAGAAGGAAGGTAGGGTCAGAGGAATGTCATGTAGCTACTGCCAGGGACAGACAAGCCAGAACTTTACCCAGTAAGCCACAGCCACGTGTCAATACACAGATTAATAGAAATTGGTTAAATTAAGTTGTAAGAGCTAGCCAATAGGAAGTAAGAGCTAATAGGCCAAACAGTGATTTAATTTAAAAAATAAGATTTAAAAATTTCATACTTATCTTATACCCAGCATAACCACACCAGAGCAGTAGTTTTCCACCCACCCACTTATCTCTTTACATGTGTGTGTTGTGTTGTGTGTAATAATACATAATCTACAAAAATACAATGGATGGATATGTAGAAATACAATGTTTAAAGGACAGCTGGAACAAGAAAGAAAAATAACAACAGGAGATGGAATGGACTAGAAGGAGTGTAACATAAGCCGAATGGAAGCTGCACAAGAAAACAGTCAAGAGTATAAAATGCCACTTGGGAGTCTTACAAGCAGAGTCCAGAAAAGGTCAGTCACTTCCTCAGACAGAGACATGTGGGCGTCCATAAGGCACTGCAGACTAACACTTAGTGATAACTATTCCACATTATAAAAATGTTATGTTTACTACTTAAGAGCATATTTTATGAGTTAAAGATTACTTTAAGTAAAATTAAAAAGAGAGGGTACTTTAAAATAAAAGTAAAAGTAAAAGACTCTCTGAACATGGCGGACAATGAGGGCTGCTGAGAAGCCAAGAACAATGGCACTGGGTTTTGATCCTACTGCATGTACTGGCTTTGTGGGAGCCTAGGCTGTTTGGGTGCTCACCTTCCTAGACCTGGATGGAGGAATGAGGACCTTGGACTTCCCACAGGGCAGGGAACCCTGACTGCTCTTAGGGCTGAAGAGGGAGGAGGAGGGAAGCGGGGGAGGGGAAGGGAAATGGGAGGAGGCAAAATTTTTAATAATAATAAAAAAAGGGAAAAAAAACAAAAAAACAAAAAAATTAAAAAAAAAAAGAAAAGTGGAACCAGCAATAGAAAGGAACTTAAAGGAGGTATAACCACTGCTAAGATCCTTTCTTAGCATAGAAGTAGAAAGGAAAAGCAGAGTTTAACAGGTGGGTGCCAATCTAAACCCCACTTATACATCCTGGAGGTAATATCTGAATGAGAAATTGAATCAACAGGAACGTCAATAACATCACCAAATTTTGAAAGCGATAAGTAGCAAAAGAATCAAGAGACAGTTTTGGGAAGAGTCTCAGAGTCTCCGGGACAGAAGGCCCCTCATAAGATTCCAAGATCTCACTAGAAAAAGTAGACAGGATTAGAGCATTTTTAGAGATTCTTTTTAGGTCTCCAGGTAGAAATGAAGCTAGAAGGAGAAATAAAAGTGATTGCAAGCAAGTAAAGCCATTGACCCTCAGAAGGTAAGCAGGGACCTAATAGACCTGAAGCCAAGCGGGATGCACAAGACAATGTTCTGTGTGGATGAAGGAGGCCCTAGCATCAGGAGCAGTGGTTAGGAGAGAGCCTTTTCAGCTAGAAAGAATTAACCACAAGTATATAAAACCTCCATGAATGTTCACTTAGACTTTTTACTCTGACATGGAGGAATACTAGTACTAGAACCTGTGATTCAGAATGGAATACAGGTTCCAATGCTCACTGCACAAAAGGAGGACCCACCTTCAGTCTCAGAGGGACCTCTATTGTCCTCATAATTCCAAACCAATACAGATAAGCATCTGGGAATAACTGGTTTAGGCCACTCATTGTAGGAGCAGGGGAAGGGGGGCAGGTCAATACCTAATTTCAGTCTATATTTTTTTTCAATTTTCCTTGTGTGTGGTATGTGGTGTGTATGTACAACATGCTGTATGTGGTATTTTTACTTGTTAACTTAGGTGTGCACACATGTGCATGTGTACATATAGAGAACGGAAGTAGATACCTGATGTTTTTCTCAGTTGTTTTCCTTCTTATTCTTTTGAGGCAGGGTCTGTCATTGAACTGCTAGGTTCGTTGGCTTCTGAGTTTCAGGGGTTGCTTATCTCTGAACCCTACCTCCGTTGCTGGGGTTACATGTGTAACCACCACACTCAGCTTTTACTTGGGTGCTCAGCATCTGAACTTGGGCTTATGTGAGGCAGGCACTTTACAACTGAGCCATTTCCACAGCCCTAATTTCATTATTAATACACTCTAAGCATCAACCTGATCCTAGTCTTTGTCCTTACCCTCAGACTAATCCTAGCACAGCAGTAATTATTGCAATTGTATAATAGGGGAAAATATTAGAAAATGTTAAGCATTCCTACTTTCTCCACAGGTTAAGGATTAATAACATGCACAGAATTGTGTGCCTTGCAGGAGATAGCGCATAGACTGAAATGTGTTACACTGTTATTTTGTATTTGGAAAGTAAGGTTTATATGTTTCTCTAGGCTAAATGTCTTATAAAGTCATAGTACATTGCTTAACTATTGTCCCTCTCAAAATACTTCAAAAGAAAGCACCAGAGGAATGATGTTGACTGCATGTCTCTGTATTACTGAAACTCTGACTTTAAGCAAAAAGGTATCTTAGAAACTACTCTGTTTGCAAGTTGGTTTCTCAACAATGTTTAATTTAGCACTATAGGATGTATCATATTTTAACAAAATTTCAGTGCTGACTTTGCAATTGTATCCTTTCTCTTAAGAATAGCAACTATATAATGTGTCCAGCTTTCCTAGAAACAACAATGCCCTTGGATACTTGGTAATTGGGTAGATATTTATTGTAGCATCCCAGACTCTCGATGTAAACACTTGAAATTACTAGCTATTCATAACTGTGGCCTGGCATGTTCATGAAATTAAACAAAGTAATTAATTTAGTTTCAGGCATAAAACAAGAAAATACGCAGGGCTGTTGAGACAACACACACATTTGTGAGTCGTAGAATTATTGCAATAACAGAAACTCTGTAGCCTGCAGAAACAAAGTGACTTTTAAATTATTTTGTCAAAGAAATACATTTAATTTACCATTAGTAGCCTCAAAGATACAAATTTTAATATTTCTTCCTTCCATTATCAGGCTACTTTCCATATTTATTGACTATAATTATTGTTGGTGAAAACCCAAACTAAACTCCAACATGTGAGAAGCATCATTTTTTTTTTGTATGTGAAAGTCTCCTTTTTCCACAAGAGCAAAGCACCTAGCAAGATAGCACCATTCAGAACAACTTGGTATCTAAAGAGCTCAGCGTTTGAGGAACAGTGATAAATATAAATGAAGTAAAGGAGATGAAGATGAAAAAGGAGCGGAGAGGGGTGACTCTCTTCTCTAAATGGCCTAGATTAGGCGTTCGGCTGGTACCATGGTCAATCTATAAATGAGAAGAGACTGTTATCCTTTGGAAAGTTTAGGAAATTGTGGTTTGGCAGGAATTAACAATGAAACTTCTAATATAATTATATATAATATACATATGATATGTGTGTATGTATATCATATCAGACCTAACTTTCCAATATTCAGGGTTTTTTTTAAAGAAATAAGTATGACACCAATAACATGAAAACTAGTTTTTCACAATTCCCCCCTTCAGAGTCTGGCCACTTACTTGTATTATGAATTACATTAACTCTGCATAAGAATCTAAGCTAAAATATTCTCAGTGGTAAAAGGCTGAATACCTGAGCATTTGCTGTCTTTAAAAACTAGCTGTCCTTGCGAATGCCCGCGGTGGGTGTTGATGCGATGTGATTTCTGCCCAGTGCTCTGAAAGTCATAGTGAAGAAATTCAACGAAGCGTGGGTAAATGGTGGGAGTAACTATTACTCTCTTAAGGTAGCCAAATGCCTCGTCATCTAATTAGTGACGCGCATGAATGGATGAACGAGATTTCCACTGTCCATACCCACTATCCAGCGAAACCACAGCCAAGGGAACGGCCTTGGCGAAATCAGCGAGCAAGGAAGACCCTTTTGAAACTGACTCTAGTCTGGCACAGGGAAGAGACATGAGAGGTATAGAATAAGTGGGAGGCCCCGGGAGCCCCCGCCTCCCTCCGTGTATGGGGTCCCACAAGCCTCGCCTCAAAATCCAGCAATACCACTCTTGGGCATATACTCAAAAGATGCTCAATCATACTACAAAAGCATTCGTTCAACTATGTTCATAGCAACATTATTTGTAATAGCCAAAACTTGGAAACAACCTAGATGCCCCTCAACTGAAGAATGGATAAAGAAAATGTGGCACATTTACACCTTAGAGTACTACTTTGGGGGGAGGGGAAGCAATGACATCTTGAATTTTGTATGCAAATGGATGGAATTAGAAAACACTATCCTGAGTGAGGTAACCCAAACCCAAAAAGATGAATACTAGCTATAAACAAAGGACGTTGAGCTTATAGTTCATGATCCTGGAGAGGCTGGGATAAGGTGAATGCAGGGAGAAACATATTTAGGCCCATATGGAGACTGGAGACAAAAAGGGTCTCCTGATGGAACTGGAAGCACGGGGCAGAGGGAGAGGGAAAGGTGGAAAGGGAGGAGGATGGGAGAAGAAGAGGAGAACTTGAGGGAGTGGAATAGTCGAGATGGAGGAAGGACAGAGATGAGAGCAAGGAAAGGGATATCTTGATTGAGGGAACCATTGTAGGGTTGGCAGAAGCCTGGCTCTAGAGAAATTCCCAGGAATCCACAGGGATGACCCCACCTAAGACCCTAGGCAATAAAGGAGAGGGGGCCAATCTTGACATGCCCTGTAGTTAGACTGATGATTATCTTAAATATCACCATAGAGACTTCATCCAGCAACTGATGGAGGCAGAGGCAGAGACCAACTTTGAAGCACTGGACTGAGCTCTCGAGGTCCAGTTGAAGAGTGGGAGGAGTGAGAATATGAGCAAGGAAGTCAAGACCATCATGGTCTTGGGTTCACCCACTGAAACAGTCTACCTGAGCTCACCAACTCAATGGGAGCTCACCAACTCCAGCGGGACTTGGAAGGAACAAGCATAGGACCAAACTAGTCCCACTAAAAGTGGTTGACAGTTGCATGGCTGGGGCAGACGGAGGAACCACCGGCAGTGGCACCAGGATTTATCCCTACTGCAGGTACTGGCTTTGGGGGATCCTATTCTCTTTGGACGGATACCTCACTCAGCCTGGGTATAGTGGGGAGGGCCTTGGACCTTCCACAGAGCAATATGCCTTACCCTCTCTTAGGATTGGATGAGGGTGGTGTGGGAGGGTGTGTGAGGGGAGTGGGAGGAGGGGAGGAGGTAGGAATTTAGATTGGTATTTTTTTAAGAATCTAGTAATTAAAAAAAAAAAAAACTAAATGTCCACCAAAGCTCAATGACAAGAAACAGTCCCGCATCCAAAGCATGAATGAGTAAAAGGCAAATGGCTAAGTTAGAATTTGTATTTTATCACTAAAAAGTAATTCAATAAGTAAGTAATGGATACCTTCCATGGTTTGGCATTTAATAAATATTTCAGGATAAAAAGAAGGACAGGAAAAAGTGAAGAAGAGGAGGAAGATTTACAGAAGGAAGGGAAGAAGAGAAGAAATGGAAGAGAGAGAGGAAAAGGTCCATAAGGGAAAGGGAGAGAAGAGGCCTGGACCTGCTGTTTCCACAATAAGGGCCATGGGAGGCACCATGTGGCCCCATCCCAGTAAAAGGCAGCCTCAAGGTTTCTCAAGTCATTGCAATATACTTTCCCGTCAATGACTTTACAGCCATATTGATCTTTCTTCTTTTATGTCTACTGAACTGAGGCAAGGGGAGGCAGACACACTTGAGTTCTGTCTTTTTCTTGCCCCTGCTATTTGTGAAGACAAGGTGTGAGAAACTTCCCAGATCAGAAATTGTTTATTAATGTCACTTCCCTTCCCACACACATGGAACCCACACAGACACATCCAGGTAATTGATTCATCAATTAGGCCATTAAAAACCCTTACTAACTTTTCTGACTTATGAAGATTATCCTAGAATTCTTAAGTTTGAAGCCAGTTTGGTTTCTAATGGTCAAAACCCTGTTTTGTTCTTATTTTTTGGAATATGGTTGTGACTGTTTAATCAGTTGGGTTTTGGTGTTGCTTTACTGGTTGACTTTGTTTATGTCTTATGTATTGTGGGGGGTGTTGTTTGTTTGTTTGTTTGCTTGTTGTTATCTTTCTCTTAAGGCTTCTTTCATGTTGTAAATTAAAAGCAAAATTCAGGAGCACCATTTCCCTCCCAACAGTGTACCTACTTTCTTAACCTGAAAGGAATCTTGAGATGTCATCTTTTTTTATAATTCTGAACTATTTCTGTTATGATGTCATGCCAAAATAGAGTCAAAATACATGGAAAGTGTGGGGTGGGAACCTTGTGCTTGCAACTACTGTTCCTCCCCTCTTACCACGGCACTGTCTCATGCATCCATGTATGTTTCTTCTTCCCATGAACACTTTCCCCAGGCAAATCTCATAGGATCTGGCAGGACCCAAGCTGATGACACATTTGCAAGACACAGCTAAGTCCCGTTCCCACCACCTGCCAGGTCATAAATGAGAACATCAAAATGACTGCAAACCTAGCATCCAACATCTTCCTCCCTTCACCCTCCTCTAACTTGACCCCTGGAATTTGAGAACTTAGTTGGCAACACTATGCCCAAACTGCCCCAGTGATGACCCGAAGGCCACCAAAATATCAAAAGCAGTTTTCTCTTATAGACTGGTTGATCCTTGTCACAAAAGAAATGGTCAGATTCTTCAGGTCAAATTCTGTATGTGCTTTGAGAGTGTTTTCCAATAAACAAATTTTACCTAAGAAAGTTTATTTTGTATGAGACTGATCCATGAGAACCAACACATACTGAATTGGCCAAAGGTCTTTTTTCCTCATCTCCTGTGTTAGCTTATTAGGTATCTTTGACCTGCCTCTAGTCTTTGCATAATTAAAGGGGTTAGACCAGCTAGAAGTTGATCTAATTATGACACTTACCTCTGGTGCCTAACTACAGCACAGGAAACTATGAAGTCATTCAGATGACAAGCGTTCTATTTCCATAATGCAGAAAATAAATGAGTCAATTAATCTAAATAAATTTCTATTTAAATTATGTTTTACATGTATAAACATATGTATAAGATTCTGGAGTTTCTAATTAAATAATTCTCTTCTTCCACACTTTTTCTATGTTCAATTTGCATTTTGCAATTAAGATATTGCTAAGAAAGTTCTGAGTACATACTTTTTTAGAATATCATTAAAAACCAGATTTATTGCATATTTCCACTTAGTTATGTTCGCCTTGGCTGCAGTTGGATACAAGGAACATAGAAAAAGCTGAGGTATAAGACAATAAATGAATATCCAGGGTGAAATTATTTCCCTATAAGGGAATTTGTATAAATGACTCAAAATGACAGCGCTTTATGAAAATAAAAGCAAGCTTTGATTTATTGAAAAAGAATAAAAATGCAAACAACATAGAGTATTATATAACATAAGTCTGTTGCATGTGCATCTTATTACCCTATGGTGTTGTGTTAGTCAGGTTGCACCCAAAAATTAGAATAATCAGACACAGCTTTATCCCATTTAAAACCAGAGGGAATCTGTGAGCATCTTATAGCAATGTCTGAATATTCTCTCTCTCTCTCTCTCTCTCTCTCTCTCTCTCTCTCTCTCTCTCTCTCCCTTCTCCCCCCCTCTCTGTATCTTACTGGCTGTCTCTGTCTTTCTCTCTGTGTGCCTGTCTCTCTGTGTCCCTATCTGTCTCTTTGTCTCTCGCACACACACGTGTGTATGTATCCCTCCCTGATCAGAGCTGATGTCTACCATGTAGTAAAGCTGTCTAAGCCAAGTTCTTAATCAGAACACACAAAACCCTTCTCTGATGGGGAATCCAGTTTCATCTGACCAGAGTTTGTTCTCTGTGGCTTGTCTATTTGATGGTGGTGTTGCCTTAAACAACAAAGAAACAAACAATGTTAACACACAGGTTTAATTTGCCATCAAGTTCTGTGCATTGCATTTGTTGACTGCATCTACAAGTGTTTTCCTTTCTTTTTTTTTGCTGCTTCCACCACAGTTAGGTAATAAACTGAGTAGCCATTGCTGTAGCTTTGCCTTTGCAGTGCGCTTTCTCTGTTCATTCATGATGGCAGCCTTGCCTTCCAATTAGCAAAAATGCATTGCCTTCATGGTTAATACTCAGAAGTGTTTCCAAACAGTCTGGATTTTCCTTTCAATCATTGATTTTCTTTTTCCTCTAAACATATAAAGTAAGATTGCAGACCTACCAGGCATCAACATGCCTATGCTACAAAGGTGATAAGATTCCTCTTAACCTTCACCCCTCACGTTCTTTATTGTTTCTTTATGGCTCATGACTTAGAACAAAATAATATACAAAGACTGATTTCCTAAGAGTCTATCTGAAAAATCAGCAGCTATTTCCTGAATGTAGACTTATAGACTTGCTAAAATCTAACAAAATAGGAGGACTGCATACAGAATTCTCTGGACACAGGCTGGGTCTCAGTGGTATTTCTGAGTATCAGAAGTGACATTCAAATTAAAACACTCTTTTTTACTTATTTACATTATTTTTAATTGTTAGTGGGGAGTTAGATTTATACACATGACTTCAAGAACCTATGAGAGTCAATCCAGAAAGGCGTGGCAGATCCCTTGGAACTGGAGTTACAATAAGTTGTGAGCCACATAACATGGGTGCTAGGAACCAAATTCAGGTCATCTATATGACCAATTACTCCCTCGCAACCATTGAGTCATTTCTCCATTCTCTAAGTAGTTACTTTTTTAATAGACAATGCTCAGGCAGAAATTCCTACAGATCCAAACATGCAGGAGCCTGAGATAGGAGGATGATTTGAGCCTACCATGCTGGGAACACATTCATCTCTTTCATAGCCTCTTTTATCCTCTGTTCTCACCTGACTCTTTTTCTCTCCCAAAAACGCTTCTTTTGCTTTTATGAATATATATGCATAATAGATATGAAATATATGCATATATAAATATGAAATATAGATTTTTATAGAGATAGATTATATCTAGATATTCTATATAGTAGGGAAATTGTATTATACTTACCTTTTTCAGTCTGGCTTATTTCAGTTAACATAATGCTCTCCAGTCCCATCCATTTTAATGCCAGTCATTTTGTTCACCTTTGTAGTTGAATAACACTCCTTTGTATACACACCATATTTCCTTTTGTGTCTTCATCCATTGATTGGCACTTGGGCGATTCCAAGACTTATGTACTGTGGCTAGTGCTAAAATAAACATGGATGTTCAGTATCTCTGTTGTAAACTGGGTTTGATTACTTCACATATATACTCAGGAGCATATAGCTGGATTATACAATACTTCTATTTTATAACTTTTTTTGTAGAAACCTTCGTACTGATTTCCATGTACGTATGAATTTACATTCCCATTAACAATACATAAGGGCTCCTTCATCTCTACGTCTTCAATAACATTTGTTATTTTTGTTCTTGTTTTGTTGGTAGCTATTCTCACTGAGATATCATCTCAATGTAGTTTTTTAAGATGGATGATTTGTTCATTTTTATTTTATGTGTATAAGTGTTTTGCCTGTGGGTTTATGTGTGCAGCAAATGCATGTCTTGTTCCCTAGAATGTCAGAAGAGGCAT
This sequence comes from Microtus ochrogaster, assembly GCF_000317375.1. Taxonomy (NCBI): domain Eukaryota; kingdom Metazoa; phylum Chordata; class Mammalia; order Rodentia; family Cricetidae; genus Microtus; species Microtus ochrogaster. Next base: position 22,759,737 of record NW_004949096.1, on the reverse strand, counting down.
AGCATCCCCAGAACTGCTTTTTCAGACAGTTGTGATTGGCTGTGTGGGTGCTGGCAACTGAACCCAGGTCATGTGCTAGCAGGGTTACTCCTGAACTATTGTCCCAGGTCCCTCGATGCAGTTTAATTTGCCTTCCCCGGGTTGCTAGAGCTGTTGACCCTCTCTCTCTGGGATCTGAATAGAAGAGTCTCAGAGGCAGTCAGATAGTCGAGCAGAACTGGGTTGTCTCCCAGAAAAAGCCACAGAGGCTGGGACAGTTGCTGAGTCGCAGGCCCAGCAAACCATAAGAGAGGATACAGGGCTCCTGACGACTCTGCATTCCTCTTCCGACTGAATCCCTTCCCTGCCTCACCTGTGATCCATCACTTTGCCTAAGCATATTAGGATTCCCACTTCTCCCATAAGGCCTACTGTGGCCTCCCCTATTCTTTTGGATTCTCGGAGTCATGAATGTATCTCCTTGTCTCCTTGTGTGTTAATTGACCACTATACTGTGTTGGCATTTCTCAATATTTAAAAAAAAAAAAAAAAAACAAGGAAGGGAGAGAAATTGCAGAAAATTTCCCTTAATCCTAGGTGGACAAAAGAATCACCTGTACTGTTTTCCAGAGTCATAATCTAGGCCCTACTGCTGAAATCTTAAGCCAAATGAATAGAGCGATGTCTAGACATTAATAAATAGGAAGTTCTACAGAAGATGCTAATTTACACTATAAGTTGAAAGGAAATAGAGCCACATTCTGTAACTTGGGCTTCACAGTTTCCATAAAGTAAAACTGTGCTAAAAGGCAGCATGTCCTTCTTTACTGATGGATTTCCCCGTCTTGCCATTCCTGAACATCAATGTGTGCCCTTCAATTTCCATGCCTTTAACCCATCCTAATCTCTGGGCTGAATCATCCCTTTTCATCGTTTTCTATATACCTCAATGAAATAATTACAAGAGAAACATTTATTTACAGGTCACAGTGGGCTTCTCTTGGCTCTTCTCCACAGCGGCAATGCTGAGAAACAAATACGTTCCATATTTCAACTTTCTGATTCAGAAACTGAAGCTCACCCATGCTGGGCGAGTATGGGCACTGCAGTGGGATGCTGATAAGGATCAGCCAGAAGTAGGAAGCTGCACAAGGTCTTTCAACATCAAAGGCCAGGACTGTTTCCATTTGCTTCGCTTTGTTTTAATTAAGGGCACTCATCACTCTGTAAAGTTGAGCATCAGACCTAATGATATGCCAAAACCTCTTCCAGAAATGTTCCCAATCATTGCACCTAATTTGTGATGCTAATAATAATAGCTAGATAGTACACCAGGCTCTGTGGTCAGAGAGCTAGAGACTGGATAACTCTGCTTTGCCAAAGGGGAGACAGATCAAGGCTTAGTGAAGTCAAAGAACTCGGAGCGCTTACCCAGCTAATAAGTGGCAGAGCTGAGCCAGTGATTACAGAGTTCATGCACTTGACCTTTGTGCAATGCCCCCATCCCTACCAGCTATCATATTTTTTGCTTGTTTTAAGGTTAATTATTAACATGCATTTCTTTCTTCTACACTAGAATGCTTTGGGTTTAAGAAAATTCTCAGAACACACACACACACACACCCTTCAAACATCCACAACGCTTTAACCATTTCACAAATATCTAACACATTTATTACTGTTCATTTGACAAAAATCAGATCAGAATCTTTAAGAACCAAGTGCTCAGAAGAGAAATATTCAATTTAATCAATTTAATTCAATTCATCTTTATTTCCATTATGTCTCATGAAAATATCTAGGACAAAACACTTTATGAATGTTTTTCGGTGCCAACCCTTGTCAACTAGCTTCCTCGAGAATGCCGAATGAGGTAAAGTGTGGGGGGAACACGTAAATTGTTGAATTTCTCCTGATTCACTGCTTATCTCTTGCAAACAAGACAGCCACGGACACTAACAAGTATCTCCCTAGGAAGTCTTCACCTCAAATTTTGTTGCTGTTTTTGCAATAGTGTATGTGTTTTCCAGAATTACGTTGTCTCCTGAGCACTGTGGGTCTGGAATAATTGGGGTAGGTAATATGAACTAGGAGTGCTTTCAGGAATATTGAGATGTTCTTGAGTACCACAGGCAGAAGGCATTCTCCTCCCTCTGAATCCTCTCATGCTTCCAAAAGAAGCTACACCTGTTTCTGGGCTCCTGGTTCATAAAGCTTTCTTCTTTATTGAACTCACAATTGTTCTTACCTTCTTATTTTCTATCTCTGTGTGTGTCTATATGTCTCTCTGTGTGTCTCTGTCTCTATCTCTCTGTGTCTCGCTGTCTCTGCCTGTCTCTCCTTATTTTCCTCTCTCTCTCTCTCTCTCTCTCTCTCTCTCTCTCTCTCTCTCTCTCTCT
>NW_004949096.1:22733868-22757259 GCF_000317375.1 Microtus ochrogaster | reverse complement strand
TCCTTATTTTCATTATATTTTGACCTGGATCTCTTGATGATTTTCACTATGCCCAAACCTGCCCGCCTTACAGGTGTTTCTCATTGCAGCCCATTTAGGAATATCAACAGTGGGTTTGCAGAAGCAGCACTGTTCACCCAAACAGCTTGTGACAGTCCATGCAAAGATTTTTATCTCTTTACATAAAACTCCATCAATGTTGCTGGCTCCGATGCAAAAATGTTAAGCCATGTGTTTTTGATACAGAAGACTTTCTGCCTTAGGCTTGGAATCAAAGGGAGACAGCACATCCTCCCCATTCATTCAATGGCCAAAGGTTCGTTGTCACAACTGAGTCATTTGTAAGTCTCCCTGAAGGCTTATTAATTTTGTCTAAAATTAATGAGATTGCAATGGGTGCTCACATACAAGGAATGTTCAATGGACAACACTCTTGTCCACGGATATTCAATAATTTACATTTGTTGCTTTTCAGTAATAATACAATTCTTTATTCCTTTCTTCCTCTTATTCATCTTTTATTTTACCTTGGAGTTTTTATGTTGTTATTTTGTTTTCATTTTGTTTTTTGCTTTTTTGTTGCTTGTTTGTTTTTGTTTGTTTCATGGTAATTCTATTTGACCTGGAACTAGCCATGTAGACAGGTTGTTCTCAAACTCACAGAGATCCTCCTGCCCTACCTCCCAAGTGTTCAGTTAAAAGTCCACTATGCCTGGCTACAGCATCAATTCTGGAAAACATTTATTTATTTTGATTTTGCCTCTTTTTGTGAATTGAGTACATGAGAACTATATTTATATCATTCCCACCCTAGTTTCTCCCCTTCCAGCTCCTCTTGTGTCTCTTCTAACTCCTCAACTTTATGATCTCTCCTTCTTTATTATTTACACACACACATTAACATACATACACACACATATGTTGTTGAAAGCTCTTAGTGTTGGTCATATAGGTCATATATAGGATTGACCACTTGAAATTAGATACCCTATCAGGAAGTTTGTGGATGGAGAAGATTAATTCTCCCTCCCTCTTCTTTTTTAAAGATTTATTTACTTATTACACATGCAATACGCAATATGCTGCTAGCATGTATGTCTATATGCCAAAAGATCTCATTACAGATGGTTGTGAGCCACCATGTGTTTGCTGGGAATTGAACTCAGGTTCTCTGGAAGAGCAGCCAATGCTCTTAACTTCTGAGCCATCTCTCCAGCCCCTGATCCTCCCTCTCTTAATAGCCATTAATTGTCTGTAACTCTTCATCTAGCAGTAAAGCCTTGTAAAATTTTCTCCACTCACGTTGGTATGTCAAGTGGTATTTCATTGCACAGGCCTTGTTTAGGTGACCATATTGTTGAGACCTCATGGGTGTAGCTCTTCTGTTGTATATAGAAGCCCCTGTATCAGAGCAGACATCCTGACTTTCTGACTCTAAAATCTTTCCACTATGCCCTCTTCCATGGTGTTTGCTGAGCCTTGGTGTAAGGGCTATATTATAGATGTATCAGTTAAGGCTGTACATGCCACAGTAGTTCTCTGCATTTTAACCAATTGCAGATTTTTGTGACAGTCTCCACCTACTGTGAAAGGAAATGACTTTGATAAGGGGTGAGAGATGTGCTTCGCCGAAGGTAGGAGGGCAAGTTTTTAGAGGAGACATAGAAATTATACCGATGTTGGAAAGTGGCAGCAGAAGGTTTTCCTCTAGGGTTGGTAGCCACACCAGCCATAGGTGGCAGGCGAGTTTTACAGTACCAGGAAGGAATTCCCTCCTCTTGAGCAGGCCTTAAGTCTAATTATGCAGTTGTTGGTTAACCCCCAACATAGAAGTCTCTCTATTGCAACATCGGAGCTAGCTTTCTCTTCTGGTCATTGTTGCGGGGCTTTATTGCTGGGTAGGGAGGGCTATTGGTTGCTTCTCTGCCTTGGTGATTTGTATGGCATAGCATCTTTGGCTACTATGAGAACTAGTCCTCAGAGAATGTAAAACATTTAGGATCTTACTTCTCTGCGGGATTTTTGTGTCTGTGTATGTGTGTGTGTGTGTGTATGTGTATGTGAGAGAGAGAGAGACAGAGACAGAGACAGACAGAGAGACAGAGAGAGAATCTCACCTGGGTGAGTCCAACTCAGTTTTCGGGATTGCCTTATTCCAAGTTTTATGTATTCTGATTTGCTTGATGATTATATCAGCGGTCCTTTCTCAGTTACTTCAGTTAACTAATTAGTTAAACTATATTAAATCTATACTAATTGCCAAAACCCATACTGAGCATTTCCCATATGTGGTGTGATTTTGTACAAGAGATAGATCTCATAGATAAATGTACTAAGTCAATGAGATTAAGTCTTGAAGAGATTGTTAAATCTTCCATGGTTCACAGCTTTCAACCACAGAGTTGGGACATGAATACAGTTCTGTCAGATCCAGGCTTGTAACACAGGAACCACTGCCCAAGAAACAATAGACAAGATGGCCATTTGACACCAGTCAGGGTTCAGAGAGATCACTGGGTAAAAAAAATCAGTCTGTTCACAAGCCATATACCAGTCAAAACAGCTCCACCAGCCATTCGGTGAAGGCTTCCTCCTTCTTCCTGGGGCTTTAGTGAAACTGGAAAGAATCTGAAATCGACAATGGCCTCTTCTGTTTAAACAGTCTTGAAAAGACTCTTCTGGAGCCTAATAGTCATCAGTTAGGTCTCTCCAGTACCTTCTTTTAAATTATTTTATCCAGCATCCCATGGCTACACAATAAAAATGGCCCAGGTTTTAGTATCTTAAAAATAAATTTTCATGTCAATTCTCTACCCTCTCTTTCCCCTACCCCACATAAAAACCCTCCCAAATTCCTAATTCTACTGGCCAGACAAATAGGGAATTGCATAACAATTTGCAATATATCTTTCAAAGTACCCTTTTCAGGGCCTCTGACGTTATGTGGAGAGACTCTGAGAGCAAAGCCAAGGTTCTGAAATTGCTCCCTGCAATGGAGTGACAGGTAATTTAAGATTTGGGAGGAAAAAAAAAAAAACTTTTGCCCCAGATAATACTTGAAAACCCAGCCACACATAAAGACATTCATGCTCTTTTAAATCGGTTCTGAGCACTCAAGCCTGAGTCCCAGTCTAAATATGCTATCATGTATAACGTCCATGGAAACGTTGATTTAGAGGTCAAGTGTGCAGTGGATTCAGGCTCTATGGAAGTTACCTGGGTTCAGCTACTGAAAAGCCCTGTAATTGCTTCTGAGGCTGGAAACTTACCTGTGCTGGCCCGCGCGGAGCTCAGCCGCTCACTCCTCCTTCGGAAGGAAGCAGCAGGCCCACCCGGCAGCCTGTTTCTGGGCACAAGGGGCAAAAATCTCATGCAGAAAATAACCTGGAGGGTTCCACTCACCTGGGAAACTGGTTATTTGCTGTGACTGTCTCTGGAATTATGTCCCCCTGCCTGAAGAGACATGGACTGTTAACTTCGGACCCCCGGTCTGGAGAAGGTGTGTCCGGAAACGCTGGGACAGGGGCTCAGAGTTAAACTCCATTTGAGAAAGGGCTGGAGGAGAGGAAGTCAGAGAAGTGGAAGGGGAAGGCAAGGGAGTGATTTCTCCAGAAAAAGCTTTCGTTTGCCAATGCGGAAATCGATTGTACATGTCTTCTCACCTAGGCCTCACAGATCACATGTCCAAAATGTGCATGGACATTCCCTTGAATCTAAAACAAAACAAACAACAAAAACAAAAACACCTGCTCACCTACATCTCATACATTTTTGGTTTGTTCATTTGTTTGTTTATTTAGAAAAGTAGTTTTTCTTCCCAGATGTCCCAGATGGATATTCTGAGGCACTGAAAGACTGTATGTAAATATAACACTAAAATGAACTTTTGGGACACTCACTTGAAGCCCTTCGTGATCCACCATCTTTTGTATATACACATGTATAAGCATGTGCGTGTAATGTTAACATTGTTTAAGGCCTTTGTGGCAATGAGCTCCTTAATGTTTTCGTGTACATGTGTATATGTTTCCTGTCTAGACAGCTAAGTAAGTCATCTCCGTCAAAGTTCATCACCAAGGAACAGTATTGAAAATAATTTCCTTTTCCTATCATTGAAAACTAAAAGGTCTGTGTAAATGGAGAAGCAAGCTCCCCCTAACTCTAAAGCCTTGCATTCTTCTATGCTCTGTTCATAACTGAATCTTCAGACTCTAGCTTTTCTGGTTCCTTATTTGGGCCAGGACTGTTTCAGTGTCTTGGACTTCTTGCTGTGGTTTAATGAACTAATCAGCAAGAGTTGCTGGGTTTCCTAACAATGCTTAAAACGGATTTATTTCACAGGTCCAGTATTATGGGGTATATGTTATGGAGGAGGTAAAACCCATTTCTCAAATTATTTCTCCAACTATCTCAGTATTTGCAATAAAACTAAAGGGGAGCAATCCTCTGGTTGACTAATTAATTAATATTGAGTAGTATTACAAGGAAGGTAGGGGTAAAGTACAAGGTGCTGTGCTCTATCATTTGGTCAGGAGCATAGAACTGAAGCATTTGCCAAGGCCATTCCAATGTGCTGGCCAGCACTGGCCTCAGAAGTTTCGCAGTGGCAAGTAAAAAGAAAGTAGCTTCCACAGCTATTGTGGATATTCATAAATGAAATCACAAAATAGCAGAGCTATTTATCACTAGTTCCCTCTACTGCTAACAGATCACAAAGAATAATAATGATAAAAGCAAATGTTTCAGAACTTCTGTTTCCCATAAATATAAACATCTTGCAGTGACCTCAGGGATGGGACAGCATCATTTCACCCATGCCTTAATGATGGAAGCCTCGGTGTTTATTACCTGGAAATGGGATGCTGAGGGGGCAAGGAAACGTGGTTCTTGCTGAAACTTGGCTTATGCTTCTTCGGGTTTTTATCAGCAATTTTATGCTCTGCAGGTAGTAAACAAAAATGGTGATATCCAAACATGCATCTTGCATCATAACAAAGCCACTGGATCTGCAGATAGCTGTCTGAGGTACCCCTTTCCATTGGGAAAAACAATAGCATTTATTAGCAGCATTCCCTCCACACACCCGCAATTTGTGTGTTCCCCACTCTCAAAGTGTCAGCTGTCAGACGAAATGATGGGGCCCGACAGTTCAGAATTTTAAAAGTTCAGCGCCTTTCAAATGCACTAAATGAACAAGGGCTGACTAATTTAGGCTGAAGGAAAAGCAACAAAAATCCCCTGTAAGTAGGCAAGGTTTTCTTCTATTGGCGTGCTCAGTACGCACAGAGAATGCTAAACACTTTTCAGCTGGGCACACTGTTAATTCTCAGAGTGAAAAAGATTTCATTAGGTAAGCTTCAGGCAAGAGTGGGCCACAAATGGAATTCCCTTTTATATTCTGAAATTCACAGTATATGACCCATATCCAATGATAAATGCTCTATAAACTCTCTTGCTGTATTTAATTGCATAAACTTCCATTATATTCTACTATTAACATGGGAACACTTTGACACAAAATGTCAGAAGAGGGCAAAATGAGCAGAAGAAACCAACACCTTCACTGTTAACAAAATCAAAACCATCTTCGTAGCCCTCAAAATCGTGTTCAACGTGTACGCGCTACGCATGCGATTTTAAATATTTTTTCCCACCAATTAGTTACTTTTAATTTTGGTCACACGAAAATCTATTAATCACTATTTAATTATCTGGAGCTCTTGGCTGCCTAATTAGCGCTTTTTGTATTACATTTTCCACTAAACCAAGGACTCTATCAACTCATTTATCTGATACGTATTTGGTGTTCTGGTGAGTTAATTAATGAAAAAAGAAAAAAAACTCATTTAAATTGTTCATTCAAAAAAAACCTTATTAAACACTTTGAACATTAAATAAGCTGACTAATTTTATGGGGTTTTCATTGCCCTAAAAATGCATTATATAAATGCAAAGTCCCATGTGACATTTCTTGGTAAATATACATTGTGGAAGGAATCCCAAGCAGCAGGGAAGAGTAACCAGCCCTCTTACATATAAGGCCCGAGGCATCGAGCTTTTGAAACCTTCTACACAAAACTGGGACAATGATTAGACAAGAGACTTCATCTGGAATTTTCTGTTGTTAGGCACAGTAAACATGAGTGTAAATGAAAAGTACCCTGTTATATTCTAGATACTGTAGGGCAAATGTGCTCTATTGGAGCTATGCTTGATATGCTGTAGGAAACAGTGGTTTCTTGAGTCTAGCCTTGCCGCCCACTTCATTCCCTCTGCCTTGCCACGAGGCCATGCTCTTGCCCAAGCTTCTATCCCACTTGATGGCACCTCTAAAAAGGTTTCCCTGTATTGCTCTGTGGGATCCTTACAGGATGTTCTCATGGTCACTGGGTATAAACTGATCGGCACCTACTATGGAAGGGCAGTAGACTACTGTTGGTATACACCATGCTCTCGGAAAGACTTGGGCACGAGTCCAACCTAATCCATCTTTTAAGATGTTAAAACTCAATTGAAATATATACGTAAAGCATCAAGTGCTATGTCTGGCCCTGGAGAATGTATCAGAATCCTTTGCGCTGTATTTTTCTAAGACCATTCTGAACTGTTCTTGGGACATTTCTCCTGGATCCTCAGTTCATTATGACAGTGAGGCGTGACCTATCATCTCCCCTGAGTCAAGCATAGTGTCTGACAGAGATGGAGCATCAACATAAATTTGTATGCTGAACACACAGAAGAAAAGATTTACAGTGAAGGAATTTAAGGGATTTAATAACAAAAAAAAAAAAACAATTAAAGCCAATTTTCCCCTCTTATATAGGTCAGCCAGAATTTTTAGATATAAATCCATATATCCTAAGTGTACAGGACAGAATTAACCTTCAAAAATATTAGCTGTCTATGGGGCCAGAGCGATGGCGCTGTAGTTAGAGTGTGGACTTGCAGACAACTGAGTACAATCAAGATGTAATTCTATGTTAGGGGGATCTGGTGCCCTCTTCTATCTTCTGACGGCCCCTGCGTTCATATGCACATACCCACACACAGACATCACACATACACATAATTTAAAACAATAAATACCTAATGAATATTAGCTAGTTAGCGTTTATTAACACCTCCACTATTTTCTCTGTTTCTAAAGATTATCACATTAACATGGATGTCTTATCTTTATCTGAATGCTTGTTTTGTGCGTCTCATCCATTAAGGATGGAACCGTAAGAAATCAAAAGCTGTGATAACATAAAAATCTTCATCTGTGGATCGGCTACTTCCAAAATGAGTAGCAATTCCATTTCCTCTCTTCAGTGAACATGGGTATTTCTCTGAGTCATGAGACCAACCTCTTGATCAATTGGTACCCTGGTAGTCTGAAGCCTGAAACTTGCTGTGCAGATAGAAAATCAAAATTTCAAGCTAAAGAGCCATTTCAAAATGCAGGCTTCAGAAAGTAGTCAAGTCGGGACTGAAGACCTACCCAAGTCATCAGCAAAGGCCCCTCTCTCTAAGTCAGAAAATTGAAATAATAAGGAAAATAAAAAGATGATGAACTTCCAAAAGAGACAAATTTTAAAACCACATTTTAAGACTTAGTTATTCCGCAGAATATTTTTTACAAATATTTATGTGTGAACTTGTTCTTAAAAGTGAGCCCCAAGTACAGAATCTGATGCTCTCAAATTATGCTAGAAACATCCTTCAACATCTATGATTTGGTGAACCCTGTGTTCTAACAATTCATTTGAATAATTTTTATTATTGTAACTTAAATTTTGTTTCAGAAAACTCTTGATTACTTTAAACTTTGTATTTGGGGGTAAATCCCCCCTTTCCCCATTATTGTTGGTAACTTTTAATTTCAGTTTTAAGAGGCTTTGTTGTCTCCTGGTGGAGTCACTGTAAGGGATCTTGACACATTGATTTCGGAGAAGGTCCTTTGCTGTGGTCTCTTGCAGCATTCCTCCTGACCTTGTCACCCCCTTCAGATGGTTTCCAAATGACCCAGGGGGCTAAGGTGACACCTGCTTCAAGTCCAGGGCCACTGCACTTTACAGAGATAGGAAATGACGCGCTACCCAGATCTTAGGGAAGTGACCCTCATCTCAAGATATGATGGGAATGGTATAGTCTAACTGTCTGAGCCCCTTTCTTCCATGAGCAAAGGAAAGAAATTGGTTGTCCTCCAGCATTTCATCCCCAGGGTTCCGTAAAAATGTCCTTCAGTGCTAGATACTGAGAAACTGTGGTCAAGGTTGACCATGACTTCCTGTAACCATAGTATAATGATGCTTTTTTACATACAATATTCCAGAATGTTCCGTCCCCCACACACACACCTTTTTGTTTTTCTTTTCTGACATAACCACCAGTTGGGGTAAGACAACAAGGAATTTATTCAAACAACTCTCCATATACCTTTTACTCCACAATTAAAATCACTAAAAGGAAAAATACAGAATCCCAAACTCTTCATATTTTAATTATGTGATACTTCTAAAACATACTAAAGCTCAATGTTCTTTGAAATTATTCTGTGGTCTGTAGCTGTTTTTCATCCAAGGATATTTACTTTATATCACTGGTAATTGTGTATTATACTTCTGTGTTTTTCAAATGTGACAAAGTAAATACTTTTGTTTCTGTTTCAGTGGTGCATTTTAAGAAAACTTCTAATGCATTCATCAGCATCCTGGAGATTTTATTTTTCTCCATCTCTCTGTCAATTTTCTTCTGCTCTAATCCGAGGAAATTCCTGACAGATTCCAGAGTTCTATTTACTGATTATCTGTTCTTCCCATTGGGATCATAAGAATTTAAGTGAAAAAAATCTAAAAGATTTATTACTAATGGGATCCTACAAATGTTATCTTTGTTCGGGGGGAAGTGATATACAACCCTGGCTTTGTACAGCATCTTTAATGTTCCTTTTTTGAATACGTATAACTCATTTAGAGACCAAGAGTAGACAGTAGCTCATCATTTTTGCTACCTACCTTAAGATATCTGCATCTTCTCTGTTTGAAAATAATATAAACTTGTGATTTAATTGATGTCATAACTTCGATTCATCGCCACATTCATTGTAAACAAAGGGGCTCTGAATAATGAACGAATGCGTATTGTTCTCCAGAAGAAAGGTCATAATGTGTTATATTTACATTTATGTCATGTCTTATTACTAAATCTGTATAAACCATCTCCTTTCATTATTTCTGAATGGGCGACTGATGATAAGTGCTATTTTCATGATTTTTTTTAAATCCTTCTTATTTGTGTAGCTAATTTGCGTGCTGAAGCATTGCAAAGCTAACTCTGGGTTTGGCTTGTTAAGTTGTTAGGGATTTGTTGCTCCCTAAAATCAAGAGTGAGATCCTAAGTGTAACATTTGCACATGGGTTGACAGCTTCAGAGGAGGGAGGTCAGCTGTCCCAGAGAAGGAAGAGGAAATCTGTCTGCCTGATCCTAATTTGCTTTGAATAATAGACATCGGGCTTGGAATTGGGGATGATTTGTTATTAGGTTAAGCGGCAGGGAAGCTTATGGCTTATTATTTTTACCCTGGATACAACTGAAGGAATGGGTGAGTAATGAAAGTGCCTTATATCATCATAATGTTACCAAGAACTGTGCTACACGTGCCTGGGCCATAGTGCAGGTTTATCAGACCACGATGGGCAGCGAGCTAATGCAAACTATACATACTGAGATTACTCTAATCTTTATTAGTTTTGCAAATAGCTACCAGAGTGTATTTCCGTTCCCACTTTTTAAGTCCTATGGTCCTGACTTCAAGCCCTAACTTCCATAGGAAAGAATTTAAATCAAACAGATTGCATTGTGATGGGGAAATGAAATTGCAACCATGACATCTAACAGTCTCAAGCTGAAGGACTGTCGTTAGCATTGTCCTTTTGTCCCTACGACACCTGGAAATTGATTCCTTACCAAAAACAAGTCTATCGAGTTTTCTCTGCTCTGTCCCTCCCCACCCATTCCAGTGAGCTCAGCTCTCCCCCCCCCACTCCGTTCTCATTTGCTGAGTTCTGTCCCTTGTTTAAACTAAAGAGAATACAAGATCAGTCCTCTTTCTTTCTCAACTATAAAGTCTCTTCAGAATTCAGTTCAATGAGATTGTATTTGTTACAATGAACTCGGATTGTTCAATGGTGCAGATTTAAGAAATGCTGAAAAGAGTTCAGGGGTTCGCAGGGTGGGGGCTGGCCATATGGTGGGGGGGAGTGTGGTTTTACACATCACCATGTTTGTTAAGGTCTAAAAGCACTGAAAGGGATTTGTTCTGTTTGTGTAAAGGGCCTCCGTGCTCTGGGTCTCTAAGATGTAATGCCAAGCTTTTTAGCCCACAAGCTTTTCCCTGATTTTGGGCCCGACATGACCAAAAGCAGGACTCTGGGACCTGGGTTCTCAAAAACTAAGCCAGTGCTGCAATGCTGTGTCTAGGAGTACACTAACCTCACAATCCACTTTTGTTAGCTCAAGTGTTAGCGTTACTCCATGAAATAGGAAGATTACTTTTCTGTTTATGCTGCTGGCTTAAGAGACATTTCATTGACTAGATTTTTTTTTTTTTACTTAGCACTGGTATCAAAAGATGTGAGATCTGGGGCTGGAGAGATGCACTGCCTGTTCTTCCAAAGGTCCTGAGTTCAATTCCCAGCAACCACATGGTGGTTCACAACCATCTGTAATGAGATCTGGTGCCCTGTTCTGGCCTGCCGGCATACATGCAGACAGAATACTATACACATAATAAATAAATCTTTAAAAAAAAAAGATGTGAGATCTCTTAAGACGGTGCTGACCACTAATCACACAGGGTAAATTGTGCAATCCTCAGAGTCATTGACAACCTTGAATGCCCCTCCAAGCCACTGGCTTGCACAAAAGTCATGAATGACTAGTTGAGAATTTAGCTTCTATGCCCTGACTACACCATCACCTTATGACAGGAAACTAGACAGTTTCATTCCACTATCTCCTATGACCCGTAGTAAAAAGGACTCAAAAGATAGTTCATGAGTCTTTGTCAATATTTCGGGACTAGAACATTATTATTTTCTGTTGTGAAAGTATCCAGTCCAAGCATTGACCCTGTGAGGAAGAAAAGCCACATCATCTAATCTAGTACCAGCAACTCTGACATGCAGAACTGGCAGCAAGTTCTTTGACAGCAGGATCTTTCTATCTGCAACTCTGAACCCACCTGGTCCTTCCTCTTCTAGACCCTGGAGAATCCCTGGCTTCAGCTGTACAATCACAAAGAAGGAAACTCAGGCATTCTCATGCTCCTAACCTGGGGTACCATCTTCAGCATCCCCTAGCACTGGTCTAGACCCAAATGCAGGCCCAAGAGTCCAATTGTGAGTGGCCTGCAGATCTCCATGGTGGGTCAGCTTCCACACATCTTATCCCAAGAGGATGTACGGGGCCTCTCCTGGAGAATTGCCCCCAATTTCATGAAGGTCATTCCAGTTGTGAGCTTCTCCTAAGGGATCTACAAGAACATGAAGCAGGCCACGGGGTCACATCCAAGTGAGGGACTGGGAACCTATGTCCCCAAGATGCCCTCATTTTCTTTACAGTATCCCCCACACTGACATCCTCAACCACTGGAAACTAATGGCCCGACCAATGGATCCTAATCCTGTATTCTAAGCTGCTAAATTCCTAAATGTACCCAAATCACAGATCCTTTTCCCTGTGTCCTGATCATTGGACCCCTAACTTCAGCTACTGGACCCTAGTACTGGATCCTTGACTTCACAACGGAACTCCCGGACTCCAACTACTATGCCCCACACCATCAGTCTGACCCTTGAAAGGCAAATCTACCCACAACCTGGCCATGAACTCTAATTTCCAAGCCCCTTAATCCTTCTCATCTGTACTCCAAAGTCACACCCTGCTTTTCCCACCCATTGGGTGCTGGGCCTCCCTATACGGCACCAAATGATCCCAGTGCCTCAAGTATAGGGGCACACATTCATGTACAAAAGATACTAGACCTCAGATCCTCCAAGCTTCAGACCCGGTGTCCTCAAGTCACCCTGGGCCCAAAAGTCCCAAACTTGCGGGCGAGTCCCCTGTCACCTGCCTCACAGTCCAACCACTAGATTCTAGAAGTCAAGATTTCTCAGCTACAGGGTACTGACAGCAATGCCAAGATCCCGTGTTCTTGGCACTGGGTCACTGGACCCCAGATCGCTCCCTGCAAACCTTTCATTTACCTCGGTTTCAGGTTCCATATCCTTCCAGGTTGACTGCTGAGACTACATTTCAAGCACCACTCTCAATCTCTCATCACTGGATCCCAGAGTCCGAAGTCCCAACCCATTGGATTCTGGTTCATGAAACCACAGGTGTAAACTCCCAGGAGCCTCAGGTATATTCCAGATCCGAGATTCCTTTGACCCCTTTTCTGGACACCATCTATAGAAGGCTAAGCTCTCCTAGACACTGGCCAGGTCCTAAAAACTTTATTTCTGTTCCCCCCGACTAGTCAGATTACTCCCCTAAGTCTAGATTCCAACAGCCCAGAGCCTATATATCAGATCCCAAAGGTACCCAATATCCAGGACACACTCTGGAGCTGATTCTTACTGCATGGAACCACACCATCCAGGGAAACTTCTGGAAGCCCAGACCCCAGACCAGTGGCTCCCCACCAGGCAGTACAGGGTGGAATGGATTTCCTACACCACACCCCACACGAATGATGGATCTTCTCCCAGCTAGATCACACCTCCTCCCCTCCTCCACTCAGGAAACCACTCACCCAGATCACTTTCCTCCCTGACCCCCACTCTCGGCAATGTCTTCCACACCCCTGCCCACCTTCCAGACTAGTAATTCCCAAAATCTGGTCCCTCTGGGACAGTCCAGTCTGTTTGTTCATGGATAGGGAGCTGCCAGATGAGGCCAGGAGACATAGCCAAGGGAACCTTCTGTATCTCAGTGCATTGAGGCCTCAGAAAGTCATGATTAAGGACCAACACACAGTATCCTTCCTGAAACCCAGCATCAAATATACAAAATTAAACATCCACAAACTGTTTCCGGAGTCCATTTTTTCTACCAAGCAAAGGACAAAGTCTCCCGTTTCTCCAGCATGTTCCCATAGTCGACATACTTCAGTGTTGGATTCTGAGCTTAGAATAGCTGGAGGTGTTCTGCTCAACTCCCCAGTCTTTGGAAGATTTCGTCAAAGGACTGCAAAAGGAGATATGGGAAATTGGGGGGCAAAAGCATCCCACCATGATCTCCACATCTCCCTCCAACCTACACCAAGCCCCATATGTGTCATTTCAGGAGAAGAGAATAAATTTTCTAAGATCTTTGTAAAAATCTATCAAATCCAATCTAATCTAAACCTTGTCTCAAAGCTTTCCCTATTCCTATCCATGCATACCTTGCCAGTGGAGGACTACAAGTCGGAAAATGGAAATTTGTTTCTTTGTTTGACATCCTCTCCTTACCTGATACAGCTTCTGTTTCAGGGTCCTGCAAAGCCTCAGCAGGGGGTGAAGGGAGGGAGAAGGATGACAAGGCCAGCCCTGCTTCTTGGAATGCTCATATAATGTGGATTGAGACTCTTTATTTCATGATGGCTTTGTAGCTCATTGGGACCTGTGTAGCGTGTGTACGTGCACACACACATACACACACACACACACACACACACACACACACAGAGTTGGCAATCTACACTCAAGTTAGCTATCTTTGATTCTTCCTTGGTTTCTAAGGTGGTGCTTTGTTTTAGGACTATAGCCTCCAGCAAGCAGCACTCAAACACAAAGGCCATTCTAATTGGTTCTTCTCACCAAAAATACAGAATACAGACACCTTCTCAAACCCCAGAGGGAAAGCCTCTGTTGCCAAGATTCTTCTTCATCCTCTGCTACCACTCAAGGGAAGCACCAAATATCACAGCATGAGACCAATAACTCTCTTATAAATGATCCTCATGTCCATGCACTGGAACCATCTCACACAACTGTCGTAAACAGGAACACACAAACTAATCATATTGGACAACTCCATTCTGAAGAAATGTCTATGAGAAAAATCAATGGAAGAAGAAGACAAAGTATAACAAGAGGTTATGTATAATTAAAGAGGTGATGGGTTAAGGCAAGATGGCAATGAGTTTCTTTGTGGGAGGTAATAAAAATGTTCAGTAAAAATTGTGATGATTGTGCAACTGTGTACATGTGTTGGGCCACTTACCTGCATCTTCTATCCAAACAAATTGTTTCATATATAAGATACATATTGTAATATATATATATATATATGATAGAAAGATATATGAGAAAATATAAATATAAGTTTAAGCATATGTTGTTATCTCATCCATGCTAAGTTAAAAAGAAAAGCAGGTTTTTCACTCTTTCCTTGAAAAATATCTGCTGGATTCTCTTTTTAGACGAGAAGAGGAATGTTCTTTGCTTCAATCTTGGGAGTGTGCAACACTTAGCAGCAACTTCTCCATCTTGAAGATCCCACCACTCTAAGACAGAAAGAAAGCCCCATGCAATGCTCTGTTAAATGCCCAAAAAGCTCAAATAGTGCTTGTAGGGTCCCATTGTCTTCTCTTCAAGCTCCAGTTTCAGAATAGTAATTAACTTTCCAAACTTTGCAGAATGACACATGTGTTTCATAGGCTATATTACTCTCCCAAATGGCTCCATACCTGTAATTCCATTGGTTATGTGTCTCAATAAAATGGGTAAGTACTTGTCTTTACAGCAATCTCAATAAACATTTGGTGGCTGTCTGGAGTTTATTACTTTATGAATACCTACATTCGAGGTCTTAAACAAGAGTCATTTTACAATAAAGGAAGCTGGAATCCATACGGGTGAGAAGGCATACAAAGTAAATCACATACAGCAAAGAGAACCAGTACTGAACTCCAAGGCCTTCCACCCACACAGAAGCATCAATGCCTGTCACCATTAAAGTGTGGGCTTCCAGGAAGATGTGGCCACATGCAAGCCAAAGTCAGGGTGGTTTCAGAGAAATTTTTGAATATGCTTCCTTTACGACAATTTTCTTCTTGATAGCAAAGAAAACTTCGACTGGCTATTTTTGACCAAACCCTCTTAACCTTCTGGGTATTTATTTCCTCATTAGTAAAATCTAGTATCCTCACTGAGAAATATGAAGAGAATGTTAAGAAATGTAGAAATGCTGTGCCCACTTTACAAGCAATTAAGAGGCAGAGTGGGAAAAATGACATTTTTAAAACTGAAAAAAAAAAAACATGAAGAGCAAGATTTTAAACAGTAAAGCAAAATTAACCCAGAAGACAATTTAAATTCTCCGAGTACTATGAAACAAGGAAGTCGTTCCTATAGAAGTCTGTGAAGAACCTGCTTTGCTTCCCTATTCAGCTGCAAAACTGAACAAAGTAATTATCTCTGTCAAAGACTCAGAAAACATATGACCCAAGCCATTTCCATAAAAACTAGCCAATAAGAAAGACAGGAGGAAAGCACAGTAAGTTAGATGATAATCAAAGATTAAGAAAGCACGAGCAATTGAATATGAATTAGGGAAATCAGTTAGGAAGATGGAAATACAAACATAACCCTCTCTCAGGGATCATGCTAGGAAGAGTTTCCTTTGGTGATATTGAGTTCACTGTACTTCTTCTTCTGTTCATCTATTTAAAATATGTGACCAATAGAATGTTTATAAAGCCACGGTATGATAAAAGTTGTTTTGCTCGCTTTAAAATTTTGTACTCAAAAGTAAAGCATCAGCCTGTGGGCCTGGTGGCAGAACTATGCTTTAAAACCTCAGCACTCTGGAGATGGAGGCAGGAGGATATTCAGGGCCAACCTCAGCCACGCAGTGTGTTTCAGACCATTTTGCTGTAAGAGACTATCTCAAAACACCCAAAAGATTAAAAGCGGATAAAAGTAGAATCATTTGTAACCTACAGCAAAGTAAAATGTAAATATCCTACTGCCTTTGGGAAACCTGGAAAGGCAAAAAAAAAAAAAAATCACAGAATTTCCAGCCAACTCAAGTTCCACTTTCTGTAGCTTCGGTGACTTCTGTTCAACAGGTTTCAAAATCTTCAGTGGAAAGCTCCAGGGGAGCACAATTTATGTATTTTCAGTTCTATGCCATTCAAAGCAGCATGAGAACTCTTCAACAGTCCCGCCGAGGGCCTGAATTATCCCTTTGTGCACAGTATACACAGTCTCTGTACTACCCCACTGCTAATCATGTCCGAATTTCTCCTTTAGCAAACAATCAGCGATTGCAGTCCTTGCATGTGCGGAACTCTTATTTACATAATAATCATCCAAGACCCAAGAGCACGAATTTAGAAAGGGAGTTTTGTTCTTTCTACTTTAAACCTTTCAAAATAAGTTAAATTTTTACAACACACTATATATTTGTCTTCAAGTTTTAAGAAAATTTAACATACTTCAAAACATTTTAAAAAAAACTTTTTAATTAATGTATTAATAGAGAGTTCTCCCTGAATGGAAAAACATGTGCATGACTTTTCTATTATGTTCCACATTTTGTTAATATCCAAAGCAATTTTCTGTTAAAAAAAAGACTAAATTTTAATAGTGACATCTTAGATAATTTTGAAAGTGCATTATGAATTATGTGTTCCAACTCTGTAACCTTCACTTTGAAGGTCATAGTGGCATAAAATTAAGATAAACCCATAAAATGGAATAACTTTAAGGATAGACATCCTCCAGTAAATTCATCCTGCCCCCTTACTTTCTCTGTAGCTGCAGTAAGAGCATCTTTATATACCAAGAAGGCAACAGCAGCATTGGCCAATACCTCCCCTAACCACCTGGTGGTAGTTCCCAGAAGTTCCCAGAAGTCAAGGCTGTGTCCTTGACTTTCAATGTTCAGGAATTAAATTTCCAAGACCAATCAGGAAACATAGTCTTCCCAGTGGCTGATGATCAGCCACCTAGCATTTGAAACTGGAAAACTACCAAAAATAAATTTCTTAATGTACCCTCAGAAGTGTGACCCCAAATATCCACCAGCCAAGCCGAAAGTCCCCACAACAGCCTGGGAGACATATTGATGAAATAATATGTCTCCCCCTGGAACCCCAATTCTATGGATCAGGATTTTCTTAGCCTTACTTTTTTTATTCCATCTAAATATTCCCTTTCCATCCATTATTGGCCCCCAAACTGTTAGTCCAGCCTCTGTGACAACCTGACTTTAGTGTACCTTATGACTGGGGTCTCCCTAATTTTGAGGAAGGTTGTGGAAGCCATAAAGTGGGGGGGAAAGCACAAACAAGACCTGAAAATCTGTTTCTGCATGACAATATGTATTTAGTGCATGCCTAACTCACAGAACACTAACGCTAACTGGTCACAGGGATTCTTATTCCTTTTATTACAGAAATAAGTCATTTAAAATCCTTCAGTAAGACATGGGCTACTCCCAAGATCTGGAGCTCAGAGGAGCCCACACAGTGGCTGGGGAGAAGTCAAGGGACTTCCTGCCCCTGCAACCGGAATGTGTGTTTTGAAAAGTTGAAGTACTGTCTGTCTGCAAAGGTATTCTTGTTAGGTAATTGTCATGTCCAATTGACTGTGATGGGAGGAGCTGGTTCATTATTAAAAACAGGGAAGAATGGCCTTTGTGACTGGCATAGAGGTCTGAGAGCTGAGAAGAGGAAATGGACAGTGACTTCAGAAACAAGCCCTGCATTACCTTATGGTGTCCCTGTACCTCTGAATTCTATGAAAGAGCATTAAATATCATTAATTCATAAAAACAAAGTCTCCAGCTTTAGGAGCACTCATGGATATTTCATAAAGTGATTAAAATCGTTGAACCCTCTCCCAATCAATTTAACCAATTCTTTGGGTACACATGTAAATAACAGGCTATTATACTGTTTTATGATGTGCCATTTCTGCAACTTAGACATTAAACTTGTATTTCTGATGTAATTCATTTGGGGACCCCTATATGTCTCAAAGCAAAAGCTTCTTTTTACTTTCTTTGACATTACAACTTTCTGAGGAGATGGAGAACTTGAGAAAACTGAGGAGTGTTCTAACAGTAAACAGACTGTCTCGTGCATAGAACTGGACTTTCAAAGTTCTGGGTGCTCCCTCCCCTTCCGCCAAACAGTACCCCACTGCTCCAGGGCCAGTCAGCATATCTCCCAGAAAGTTGTCACCTGCAGAAGGAAACGTAACAAACACAAACACTAGGACAACTTCTCCTCCTAGCCTCTCCTTTCTTCCTTCACACTTCGGCCTTCTGTCCCTCCTTCACTATTACATGGGGGGAAATGTGTTTAAATCTGGAAAAAATACACAATAATGGGCAGCTCACTTTCCCACAGAAGCAGCCCAGAAAGTTCAGGACTTACTAGCTGGGGAGGCTTAGGCAAATTACTTTATGTCTCTGGATTTCAGATTCTTTGCCTGTAAAATCTTGAAGGTAATATTTTTTTTCTGCCAACCTCATGAAGGGTTTTGTAAGATTAGCTAAAACACGAATTAAAGATATTTTTTGCAAAATGTCCTATGAGTTATCCAAACAGTGCCAAATAAGCAAAATTTTGGGAAAGTTCCGCACATTTTGGTTTCATTGGTTCTCAGTTTCCCAATGCTAAATGAAAGAATTAAAGCTCTCGCAGTTGAAAGAAATTCAATTTTCTGAAGACAACTCTGGGGTTTCTACCTTTTCTTTAATTTTCAATTTGTAATAAGCTCTTTAAAGTTCACATGGAATAGGACTTCTGGGTCTCATAGCATTCAGTAGGGTTTATGCACTTAGACATCCCTTTAAGCACGTTCTGAATTCATAGGTGATGTCGGATTTCCCTCTATATGCTGTGATTATCATTAATGAATAAAGAAACTGCTTTGGCTGTTGATAGGGTAGAACTTGGGTAGGCAGGAAAAACTAAATGGCATGCTGGAAGAAAGAAGGCAGAGTCAGAGAGAAGCCATGTAGCCTGCTGGAGACAGACGCCAGTACCCGGTAAGCCACAGCCACATGGCGATACATAGATTAATGGAAACAGGTTAAATTATCATGTAAGAGTTAGCCAATAAGGAGATAATGGGCCAAGCAGTGATTTAATTAATACAGTTTCTGTGTGATTATTTCGGGGCTGAGCAGCCGAGAACAAAACAAGCGGCCTCCTTACTGCACATAATCTTGAACCATGGGAATCACATCTGAAATAGCTATTACTTCCAATACAAGGCTCTTGTCTGACTGACCCCAAGGTAACCTGTTTCTACCACAGCTAACCAAGGCAGCTCTGTCTGCCTTTGCCTCACATATTTCGAGACCTGACTCTCATCTGACACCAGGAGGCATGTTTATGACATTTGGCTTCATTGATCAACAGATTTTTCCTTTCTGTGTTTATGAGAGTTAACATTAAATATTAGTGCTCTAGCCTACCGGGTTCCCTTTCTTTCAAAGCATTTCTGCTCTTTGTACTTATTCTGGCCCTTGTTATGAGGCGTTACATGTGTGGAGGCACCCATCCAGAGTTGCTTGGCTGCTTTTATGTCCTTCGTAAATGGTTTCCAAATCAACGGAATCGTGTATTTGTTATTTCTGGGCCCATTAAATGCCCAAGTAATTAACACTAGTCATCTTACTACTAACAAAGCATGGAAACTCCAATGGATTTGTGATGTGCAATCATTCCAGCATCAGCTTGGAGTTGCACAGGCCCATCTAATCACCTGGATAACAATGCGAGGAGACAGGCTCTGGGCTCACACTGCCAGGCATCCAGCCGATTCTTACGGTGCTTGAAGATGAACATGTCTGAGCAACCAGCAGTGTGTTGTTTAAAAGTTTTTAAGTCACCCAAGAGAAATTCTTAAAGCTTGCATGCTGGTGGTTAGAGTCTGAAAAGTGTCTAACCTATATTCGGCGTTAACATAAACAACAAAAGAAAGTTGCGTGGCAGCCAGGTCCACTATGTAATCAGAAAGCAGCGTCCAGCGCTGCATGCTCTCCATTTGCAAATGCATTCCTTTCTAAAAAGCTGCAATTAATTACAAACTAGTTTTGATGCCGTTTTTGCTTTCCTTAAATATGGAGTGAATTCACCCCATAAACTAATGAAGCAAAGTAGAGCCAAATAGAGACCAGCTGGCTGGATGGCTCCGTAATTTTATCCACATGATTGATTTTATGATTCTTTCGCTGAAGTAACTAGTCTTTATTCTGACAATAAGCACCAATGACAATTTGGAAGGGGGTGGGGAATTATTAAAATCTGGATAAAGGAGAGGCACTGTTTGTTTGATGTGAAACAACACATTCCCCCACACTTCCCTGGGATAATGGGTGTCAAATTCCGGGTCCCTCTGGCTTCCAAAGGAACACACGGATTAGTTGCCACAGAGATGGAATAAGCCACCAATATCCAAATAATCGTTACACATCCTCCATTAATGGCATCTAACTGTGTGGCTTTTAACCATACAAATTGTTTTTTGACAGCTTGTAACCTTTTCAAATAGTTTCCTTTGGGCATTACACCACACTCACTCAGATCTAATTTTAACTTTTGCTTTGTCTATAATTTATGAGTTCCTTCGGAGACGCCTAATGTATTTGAAGAGAAAGGATACAGTCAAACAAAAGCTAAAAACAAAATCAATTACTGTTTTAATCCATAAAACCCTTGCTCACCAGGATAACTACAATAAGATAAAACAGAAGGGCGGGAGGGGAGCGATGTGATCTAGAAGTCCCATAGAACCTGCTTTAAAATGAGCACTCTTACCTTATCGTGACTCTGCAGACATGAAGTGTGACACTGGAAGTGTAAGTTTGTCCTCAGACGCTCACCATTCTACATGCAAGTGTGAAATTCTGGAAAGGAATTAATGACGCTAGCTGTGAACAGCTACACTTCATCACGCTCCCTTAAACAGTGAGTGTCTCCAGGTTTGCCGTTTCCAGACACTGGAATGCATCCATTCAAGAAGGAAGAATCGTCTTCCAAAACCTGCTACAAAAATAAAAATGGATTCTACTCAAAGATCATAGATCATAAATTGTTGGCACTCAAAAGAACTGTGTGAACCATCTGGTCAGGCTCAAGATGAAGACTAGCGACTGGCTTTATTCTTGACCTTTTTCCTCCCTCCTTCCCTCTCTACACCCAGACAGTCAGCAAGAGCCTTCTCTTGTGTCTCCCACCGCTGAGCCCTCAGCAATGAGCATCCCTCTCACTGGGGGTTGCCACTGAAAATCTGACGTCCCTGGGGGCAATAGAGCTCTAGCACACAACCTATCTTTGCTGGCTGTCTTAAAAGCTACAAAGGGTTTCACATTTTTAAATGATGCCCCCACACCCACATAAAAAAAAAAAAACCCAACAAAGTTTAACAGTAGCTCATGGGCCATGCCATCCAAATTCTAGTGTTCACCAATAGCTTTGTTGGAAACACAACCACGCTCGTTTTTGCATGGGTCTTTTCCTTTAAAATGGAAGATCTAGGTAGTTGACACAGACATTGCGTGGCCCAGAGAGCCTCAATCAGTTACTATCTGGCTCCTTATAGAAAACAGTTGCCAAGCACTCTGATTGGTTCTCCTCGGCCACATTTTCCACCATTATTAGTTCTCCACACGTCCATTTAAAGAGAATCAAATGATGCCACTTCCTGCTTAATAAGCCGTGCTATCTAGCATGGTGGCCCCGTCAGCTGTGTCTGTTGAACACTGGAAAAGTGTCCGTTGTAAGGGAGAGACTGACGTTTTATTTTGATCTCGTTTCAATTAATTGCCATTTAAAAGTTGATACTTAATTGAACTTTTAAACATTCTCGGGTGTGTATGGGCGCAATTTAAATATGTACATCTACTACTCCTAGTTCAGCTGTAAATCTCATAAAAACCTCATTGTCGGTCAAGTATTTGCAAGAAAAATTTGGCAGCCAAACTGGAAGTATTATGACTGTAAAAAAATAATAATAATAATTTCAAAAATTAAATCTAAATAATGATCTTAAAATATTTTATTATTAATTCCCTAGCGATTACCTGTGTAAATGATAATTTTATATATCCAATTAGGCATAACTTAATGTTAAATATAAACTTACCTTACTTCTTTTTTTGTTTGTTTATTTGTGTGTGGGTACGTGAGTGCATTCTAGTGCAGGTGCATGTGTGCAAGGGGTTCAAGTTCGTGTGGTGGGGGAATACTTGTGGAGGTCAGAGGTTAACCTTAGATGCTATTCCTCAAGAGCTATCTACCTCATTGGCCTTGAACACACCAACTAGACCAAGTTTTCTAAGCAAAAAGCCCCAGGACCTTCCTGTTTCCACCTCCACTGTGGTGAGATTATGAGAATTCCCCCACCATGCCTCGTTTTTCTTACTTGAGCTTTTGGAATCAAATTCAGACCTTATGCTAGCAGCAAACACTTTGCTATGCATTTCTAACCCTTTTTGCTTTCTCCGTCTTGCTCCTAGGCAAATTGCTGTTGCATGTGTGGCTTATGTCATGTTTGTCCCAGACAATGCTACGCTAATGAGTTCACCAGCAATAAGGATGGATTCAGACTGTGCCATATCAGGGTCTTCATAGCTCCTCCCTGCCTCTTTACTCAGGCCTCTCGTTGCTCTAACCTCATTTTGCACACTAGCCTTCTGCTATCTTTCAAAGATAAAATCCCAATGTCTGTCTTGGCTTTCCTATATTCCCATTCAACCTTCTCCCTGGAAGCTGCTGACCTTTGCCATAGCCCATTCTCCTCAGGGAGACTTCCCCTAAGCTATCGGTCACTTTGTACCGCCCCACCCAAACTTTGTCTCTCCAGCGCTCTCACCACCGTCTGGAGTTTTATCTTCTGTTAATTTGCGACTGTGCTGGCCATTTCCTACGCACTCTCCTCAGTAATACACAAAGAACCGGAATCTAGTTCTGTTCACTGCCATGTTCCTAAGAGGATGGCCTTAGGTGGCTCACAACCACCCGTAACTCCACCTCCGGGAATCCGCATCGTCTTCTGGGCTCTTCAGGCATAGCCCAACCTTCCAAACACACATAAATGTTAAAAATAAAATCTTAGAAAAGAAAAGCAATCCCTGTGCTTGATAAGTAAGTGAAAAAACAGCTGTGTAGTCATAGGTGAAAAATGAAGACAACCGCAGCTGAAAGAATGAGTGGCTGAGGTGGGAGTGGAAAATAGGAGTCTCCCACTGACAGTCCAGTGGTTTGCACATAGTTCGTGGGTCAGGGCATAGCCTGGGCAGAACCCTGGAGAACTACCTGGCTGTGTGGACTGTTGTTGAGAGGTCGACTTCAAAAGCAAAAGCCCAGTTAACCCAACTGTTTAATTCACCCACAGG
>NW_004949096.1:22729377-22733312 GCF_000317375.1 Microtus ochrogaster | reverse complement strand
CGAGATAGTTAGCCGCTTCTGCGATGGCTTCCCAGGTGACTCTTCCTCTGGGCATAGGAAACAGTCACCAAAATTAAAGAAGGCAATCAATGGCATTTAGCCTCTCTCCCTCACCAAAGTCATCATCAAAAACTAGAAAAATCTGGGTCATAAGGATGGGAGAAGAACCAATTAAAGAGTTTCAAATAGCAACAGAAGACTCTACCAAAGAAGGCAGGCAGAAAGATAAACACCAGGGGTCAGGATGCCCTTTTTCTTTTAGCCTTCTCATTTTCCTCTTCCAGTAATTAAGGTTTAAACTATGCCAGTGTTCCTGCAAATTAAGCAAAAGCCCAAAGGGTGATATTTGAAGGCAACTTGAAAAAAAAAATTACACATTTAATTCCTCAGATAAAGTCTAAAATATCAGTCTTTGTACTGCCATGT
Source organism: Microtus ochrogaster (assembly GCF_000317375.1). Lineage (NCBI taxonomy): Eukaryota > Metazoa > Chordata > Mammalia > Rodentia > Cricetidae > Microtus > Microtus ochrogaster. The sequence goes on along the minus strand of NW_004949096.1, from coordinate 22,732,886 downwards.
ATTTGAGCTTTTAAGCCTTTTATAAATTGGATATCTCATGGAGACATTGGCACTATTAATTTAAGTGAAAAATGTTAGGAAATCGGTAGTAGGTTGGGGCTCCTGACTTATAGTTTTGTCTGTGGGTCAGTATAGTGTGGTGAGCATCATGTATTCCAAGGTACTAAAAAATGTTAGTGAAGACCTTTTGTGTAAATGCTTTATTTTCTTCCAGCTAAAAAGCATTTCCATATTTCTCCTCTTTCTTCCTTTATTCTTATACTCCTCAAAGACTTTTTTTTATTTTTCTTTCCCATACATCATCCCTCAAGTGTCATTTGAAATCCACCGAATGAATTGGACAATCAGACGATGTCCAATTTGGCAACGTAAGAGGAAACCTAGGGCTGTGGGCGAATGTCCTAAGATAGGTTGTCAGTGAGCAAGCCAGTGTGGCGAAAGGAGAGCTGGATTGCATGTCAAAGAAAGAGGGGGTACACATATATAACTGAAAGCACATGGTGAGCAGGCTTTAAATGTCAGGTCGAGTGTTCGGACTTTATTCTGTCAGTAACATGAAACTACTGGAAATTTTATTGCATGAATAAAATATTGTCATGTGTCGCATAGGATGATATATTTAGGAGAATATTACTGATGAGCCTTTACTGAGAGCTATGTGCTAGATACTGTTTCTAAGTATGTTAGACACTTATATGTCATTTAAACCTCACAATGACCTTAAAACTGTAGGTAGCATCTTTACTAGTGTTATTTTACAGATAAGAAAAATGAGAAGCCGTCCACTGGCACACACAGGTAGTATATGACAAGCCGTGATGCAAACCAACACAGTCTCCCTGAAGCTCTTGAGAACAATTGAACCCTGTGGTAGTGTGGCCATGGTTCGCAAGCACGGAGTTGCTACTAGCTAACCTACATGGAATCTCTATAGTAACTCAGAAAAGTGCTGCTTCTGGGTAGTCTCAGCCAAAGTGATGGCCATTAGTCAGCATGGTGTCTGTGTAATGTGTCCATGTGTGCATATGGGTTTTAATGACCTGTCCTCTAAACAGATACAGGGCACTTCACAGAATAGGGGTAGGTCTTATTTGCCTCAACCCAAAGACAGTTGATTACTTGATTTTCAAGTGAATGACTAAAATAAATGAATCCTTCATGTCCTTTCCCAATCAGGAAAGCCAGTTCTACCTCACAGAACCTTGTTTCAGAGGTGAGTTTCCAAGATGTATACACAAGCAAAAAAAAAAGAGGTGACAGACCAGATCTTCTTGTACTTTCGGTAAACAGACATGTACACTAGCAAAGAAAGAGGTGACATATCAGATAGATTTCAGTTGAAGAGCTAAGAGCGATCACAGTCTTGGAGGTAAGAACCCATATTCCTGGTAAAATTCTCCAAGGAATACATAAAAATCTTTACCAAAGAAACAAGGGCCTCGAAATTCATAAATTCTACAGAGATTTCAAATTCATCTGGCTCTTCAGAGGAAAATCCTAGCTAAAATCGCAGCCACGTTACTTATCGTGTGGATGGAGGAGTGATTCAGAAGAGCACACGAATGAATGTCATCCCATTGTGCTAGGAACTGCCAACTCTAACATAGATGACTTTTAGATGCACAAGGAAGCATGGAACGATTTACACAAGATATTATGGTGTAGTGTCTTGTCCATCTGCCATACTCTCTGCTACTCTGAAAGAGTGTCCCACACTTTAGGGACCCAGACCAGCCCTGCTCTTCCACCTTGACAGATATGTCCCTCCCTATGAGCTCAACTCAGCCGACTGCCTGCTCCAAAGACCCAAAATAAAAATCAAGCCCAATCCTTGTCTGTTCCTTAGCCTGATCCTCCTGTCCCATTACTGTCTCTATCTGTTGCCCAGCAGTCTAGTGTCGAGCCCTTAGGTTCTTCCTATACTTCTGAAACCTTCAGTTAGGTCATGTGACCCTGTTAACTTCAGTGACACAGGACAAAGGACAACTGCTTTTCTTGCCTTCAAACTCCACATACAAATCCAGTCATGGATATTTGGAATTGCTTCCTTTTAATAACCTTGAATTTTGCTTCACTTCTTTTTTTTAAGATTTGTTTATTTATTTATACAACATTCTGCCTCGATGTATGCCCACACGTAAGAACAGGGCGCCAGATCTCAGTACAGATGGTTGTGAGCCACCATGTGGTTGCTGGGAATTGAACTCAGGACCTCTGGAAAGAGCAGCCAGTGCTCTTAACCTCTGAGCCATCTCTCCAGCCCCGTTTTGCTTCACTTCTTTAACTAGACTTTAAGTATAAATAACTGCTTGGACTTAACCTGCAGCTGGATCATGAACGACCAGAACTCAATTCCCAAAGTTCTCATTGCTTACAACACGTAAGTCTCCTAAAGACCCTAAGCTCAGATAGATCATGGGAAGTTAGGTCAGGAAATAAAAACAAGTCATTAACCGCAGGAAGCTGATAAATGAGCTTTAAGAATTCTGTACACTGTCTCAGGTGATATACAATAGATAAAAGAGAGAGAGAGAGAGAGAGAGAGAGAGAGAGAGAGAGAGAGAGAGTGTTTATTTTATGGATTTCACCAAAATTTTAAAGAAATCATAGTGCCAAAATATATGAAGCTGCATTATCTAATGAGTCACTTGTATTCCTTTCAAATAGTCAACATCATTGCCTGAATATAAAAGGTAAAATACTTGAAAAAGAAATATATTTATTGTCTTTCCTATTATTACCTATGGCTACTAATAATAAAGTATTCTTAAAAATATTACCAAATTATAAATCACCATTGCCAGTAGTCTTCACACACCTTAGCAGGACTCTGAAGATGTCAAAAATTATTTTGCATTATAAACGTACCTGTCAAGGTCTGATGTTGTTGGCTTTCAGTGAAGCAGTCGTTTAAAAGGTGGCATAATTCACATATAATGTGGAGTTCTTTAATAGTTTTAAACACTTTAATTGGCCATGCTTTTCTACAATGTAATAACTTCATATTCGACTCCACTCGCGAACTCCACAGTGGGGTGTTGTTAGTGCAGTAACGGCAAGAGAGAATGATCACCTAATTCCAGGCGAATCCTAACCGAGTCTCACACCATGCTGCATCCGATGGTAAAACGCCGTTTCGTAACTAGTCTACCTTACTGCAGTATCAGAAACCCCTGCTGCTCCCCCCAAAAGAATTCATTCTAGTTTAGATAATGTCAATATCTTAAGCACACATAGAAGCACTATTTATTCTATTAAATTGGAAAGGTTATTGGTCATGCAAACCCGGTCAAATCTCAACTTTATCTGATTTTGCCATCCCACTGGGATCACCTAAATCACATTCAATCAGAACAAATACAAGCATTTTGACAGCGGAACTATTCCTCAACCAATACTGCATAATGGAGTCTTTTTCCACTGGAGTCAACTGGGTTAAGATAGGATATGGACTGTCAAATCTTCTGCACCACCTCATCTCACATTCTCTGTTTCTGTGTGTGTGTGTG
>NW_004949096.1:22721925-22728862 GCF_000317375.1 Microtus ochrogaster | reverse complement strand
CCCTCCCCCCTCTCTCTCACACACACACATACACACACACCACAGAGAGAGAAACTATTAATAAAAAATTAAAATACATATATAATTTTCCCATGAAGTCTTCTGCCATTCTGTAGGGGCTATGGATATACTCTGCTGGGAGTGGCACCCAGCTGGTTTTGCCATTTTCATGGACCTCTAGCTTATTTGACTGTGGGGCGACCCTGGTGGTGGAGTCCTTCATGATCTTATTACACCTACAGGGTATGATGTCTTGTTTTCATTTGTGGCTACAACATGGTGAGAAAGCATTTGGGCAATTTAGTCATAGCGCAAAGCTAGCTCCTCAGTAAGCTCGAAGCATTCCCCAAATCTTTTCACTCAATATTCATTAGTTTATTAAAGGTTGAGGAATTTATGCTTTTCTCCTCATGCAAAACTACCATCTACAACCATAGAACACAAATTAATTAATAAGATTTGTAAACTGAATGAGTCTTTCCTTAAGAAAGCACACACTTTAGCTTAATTCCCTTTGCAGACCACGGGGAAGGGTTTTCCACAAGACCACCCATGTTGGCCATGGATGGGATGCTACAATAGAGTGGAGTAAGAATGAAGTGTGGAGGGCCTTATGAGTAGGGTGTTTCCTGCACATGAGAGCCACAGTTTAATATCCAACACCCGCATGAATTCCTAAAAGCTGGATCAACCATGTAGCTGTAATCCCAGGGCAGGGCAGGAAGAGACAGGAAGATCTGAGACTGGAACTAGCTGGTCAGCCAGTCTAGATAAACTGATGAACTCCAAATTCAACGAGAGATCCTACCTCCAAAAATAAGATGGAGAACAATTGAGGAAGACAGTTAACATTGAATTCTGAATTACATGCGCATACACGCATACACAAGTATAACACACAAACAGGTACTCACACATGTGCATGCAGATACAAAAAAGGGGAGGCATTTTGATTAAGCTCAGAGAATGGAAATTCCTTACCATGAAGGAACAAAGTTCAATAGGTAAACATTATCTTTAGTTCACTTTCTTGGGAATATAGGAGAGCAAATTGTTCTAAGCAAAGTATGTATTTTTCCTACTCAAAGCCCTGCAGGGATGTGTTTGTGCATGGTCAGAAAGCCAGGAGCAGATTAGTGAGGCACACAGGAAAGAAAGCCCGAGGCAGCACTGAAATTGCCTCCTAGGCTAAGTGTGAGCGGGCCTTGGAGACAGAACACAGTCTACTGAGGGACACGTTCCAACTCAGATGGAAAGTATAAAACACTGTTGAATCTTAAATCACGGTCACATCATTCAGAACTCCAAGCTGTCTACCTACTCCGCTCCCTTCTCCAAAAACATGATTTGAAGTAACAGTTTCTGCTTGGGTTTTAATATACTTTCCAGTAAGCTTTTTCCTAATGAAATTTAAATGATAAAAGGCCAACAGAGCCCTGGTCATTAGCCCTTATCCTTCTGGCAGTGTTTGTGTTGTGGATATGTTTATGTTTCTTAAGAGAATGAAATTGAAACACACCATTAGTTTTCCCCCCTTTGCCTTAAAAAAAATAAATGCTTCTCACACGTAAGTTTGATATTAATATTGGAAAGTGTAATAATTAAAAATGTTGTTAACTAAACTATATTGTTCAGAATAAGGAAAATGATAACAGACTTTTTTGAATCTACCTTTAGTACTTCCATGACTAATTTAAGTGATAATCAGAACTCAAATCATAACTCACTAGAAGAAGAAAAGTTTATTGTGAATGATGTACATTATTATTTCTAAATTTTATAGAGCTTTCAATCTTTGATTTAAGAGTTTTCCCAGAATCCACCACTGAACTTTTGCAGTATATGTCACTCATCTTATTTCATTTGAATCTACTCATTCATTTTTAATCCACAGGAAATTTCTTTTCTTCCTTTGTGCTTACTGACCCAAATATAATGTGCGCCCTTTTCCATCATCTCAAAAAATAAATAAAATACCTCATATGCAAACCTATTTAATTATGGCTAAAAGACTCGTGGGGGAGAACCCTGCCGCACATCCACATAATGGAAAAAATATAAATCAAAGGTAAATTACAAATACTAAAATGTTTGTCCTTTAGACCAGCCCATTTTGTCAAATGGAGGGCATGTCAAAGTATACTGTGTGGCTTTAGAGGAAGTAAAGAATTCTGATATATAACGCACACTGTATATCAGAAGATATTTCTAAAATCTCTTCTCAAGGAAATTAGTGGAAATTAAGCTTTAATTTTCCTCACAGTGGATTTTGATCCAAAGGTCTTGCACAAAAAAGAATTTCCTAAAAAACATTGTTTATTTCCATTCTTCTCTAGAAAATGTAAAGAACTGAGGGCCTTTCTCAAATTTAAAAAAGGGGGGAAGGAAATAAAAGAAAAGAAAATTAGAAATCTAAAAGAATCACAGGTAAATCTGGAAGACTTTCTGTGACTGGAGTCCCTGTGTTAGAGAGGAGCATCTAAGACAGTTCCTGGGTGACTTTCCTCGGGAAGGCAGCCAAGTCCTAGACCAAGGGGAAAACTGAGTCCACCCCTCTTCATAGACACAGAAGACAACAGAGAGCAGACCCCAGCTAACCAGTGAATCCCCAAACAAGACAACATTCCAGAACAATCTAGGAAATTCAAGAAGATGCAAGGGCCTCTGGCTTCACTTTCCAGCAATTCTCCACACTGTGCCTGGATTGGAGGTGTAGGAATCTGAAAGAACTGAATATTCTCCAAGTGATTATGATCAACCAGAGTCTGAAACTGCTGACTGAGCCACTCGTTGGCAAACCCTCTACGTTTGGGTTAGCAGTGATTTATTATGTCCACGCCTGCAAAGCGTCTGAGAGCTTTTCCTGGATAAGAGTCCAGTACGCTTTTACACTAAGTCTTGCCTTACCCAGCTGTGATGTTGAACAGACAAGGAGAGGGAAGGTGGGAAGGAGAGGGGGGAAGAAGAGAGACAGAAAAAGAGAGAGGAAAATCTGATGTTCTGTGAGATTACCTACGCATTAAGACAACATCTATTGTCTTTTCCTAAGAGTGCTCCTTAACTCTTAAATTATCTTACTTTTAAGGGGCCTCTTTGGAAAGCAAACAGCTTGGATCTGCTCTCTGCCACATCATCCCCTCTGACCATCCATCCCTTGCTTATTAAGGTTCTCCAAGGTTTTGCATGGGGGTCTGTCACTCCCTTAACTTTGTCCTTTGGCCTTGCCTTCCTTGAATGGGTCATGTCCAGGGATATGAAAAAAGCAGTATTCTGTGTAATATCACCCAACATTTGACATAATGTATTTAACCATGTCAAAGTCAAGTCAAATCAAAATATTTCAAAAGAAAAGGCTATCTACTTTCCCAGCGAAACTGAGTATGGCTATGGCACAGAAGAAAGAGATTAGTCGTGGTGTTCCACCGAAATAGAAGTGAGCTTTAACTCTATGGCCCTGCCTCTCGTGCTCTTCCTTGTCGTTTTTCCCCTACTTTTTTGGTTTACATTAGCTTCCTTGAATAATGGGAAGAAGGGTAGTGTATTATTGTCTTTTGACTCGCTGGAACAAAATGTTTGATAGAATCAGCTTAACCAAGGGGAATTTTATTTGCGCTCATAGTTTTTGAGAGCACAGTCCATAAACATGTCCAGACCCGCAGGGCAGGGCAGCTCTGGCTGCAGATTCAGCAGCCTGTGTCAGAGGTCATTCACATCATGGCTGGCCCGGAAATAGAGAGCAGGGCAGGAAATTAGAATGGACAACATACCCTGATGGGCTTCCCAAAGCTTCCAGAACTTTCCCAAACAGCATTACGTGTTGGGGATAAAGCATTTATATAAGTACCTTGTACTAACTGACAGGAGCTCCAGGGTTCAAGTATTCCAAACATCAACAATGGGGTGGCGGGGCATTTCAGATTCAAACCCTAAAAGACAGCAACCTGACACCATTGTATTAAAGATTAAATGGCTGAGGAGGCATGTGGGAAACTCTGTCAGCAGAATCAGCATTCATAAGCTCTAAGGTTTCAGTGAAGAGAGAACTCAGCCTTTTAAAGCCGTGCCTTTTACAAGCTGCGGCTTCGGGGGTTCCTTGACCACTCTAAGCTGCAATTTTATCACTTACAAAACAGAGCTGTAGTGGAGACCCCCTGTAATGATTGCATTGGGTAAAGGATGTGTGGCGTTCTGCCCCTTTTCCTGTGTGCTGTGGCTTAGGAAATATTAACTGGCCGCTAGATTTTTCTTTCCATTCCAGCTTGCGTTCAGAGGATTCAGGAGAAGTTTGTTAGATTTACAGAGACAGAGACAGGGAGACTCTCCATCCTCTTTTTTCAGATGAGGACATAGTGGCAGGAGAACTAGATGGCAGCCACTTGGTAACAGAGCTGGGTCTCTGACCCTACCGCTCAGTCTTGCCCTACAATATGAAAATATTTCTCCGTTTCCCCTCAACAATGGCAAATAACATTTGTAATTAACAGTGACACTAAGAAAGTAATTCTTAACCCTCCTAGCTGGAGAACAGATCTGTACTGTTGATTAAAATAAAAGCTAACAGACCTCTTGCTAATTATAAAGTACCTTCAAAATCTACCATCTAAGAAAGGAGAGAACCAACAACCACAAATTGTCCTCTGACCTCCGTACTTATATTCTGTCAAGCATGAAGGCATGCACTCACAATAAATAATTAAAATGTAATAAAAAGTTTTAAAATCTGCCATCCAATTTCTGAATTTTCATTGCTTAATAAAAAGCAAAAAGAAATTTAACGTGATTCAATATTAAAAAATAATAATCCTTCCCCTCCTCCAAAACAACACATGTTTAAAATTCTAATGGACCTTTGAGCTCACTGGGTTGCGGGAAGTGTTGACCATATCTAAACACGGGGCAAACTCACTTTGCCTACCAAAAACTAGCGAACACATAGGCATATGATAAGTCCTTTCCAGGTGATCAATGACAGACATGCAGCTGAGACTTACTTTCTGTGCTCTGAGCTGAAGAAGAGTCCACAGAGATACAAGCCAAAAAAAACGAGCAAACAAAAAAGCACAACAAAAAAAACCCATAAAATTTAAAAGGAATGCATATTCTCTAGTCCCTTTGGACATTATCTCGCACCAACAGAGGACTGCAGCCTAAGTGTTTTCTGACCATAGCAGAGAGCAACAAATGCTGCATAGCTGTTTTCCCTTACATGAAAAGAGGAGCTTGTGCTATGTAAATTGCACGCTCCAGATGGTGTTTTCCATCCTGCATGCTCTTCTGGTTGTGGCCACATCTTGCCTATGGCTTTTGTGGCAGGGACACACTCTCCAGTCAGCAATTTCACCACTGCTTGGGTCCAAATGAGCTATGGAGAAAGAAATTAGGATGAATGGAGAGGCCACAGCTGGGAGAGATCAGCCACACTCAACAGTCCTTCTCCCACAATGCATAAACACAGGAGATGGAAGGAGGGCGGGGAAACCAAATCCTGAGGTTTCCAGGCCAGTGCTTGAGGCTGGCAAAGCCCGCTTAACCACATGACATGCTCCTACAGGTCCTAACCCAATTGCAGAAAATGCCCTGAGTGTCTCTAAAAAGGTGGCTATTAAATTTCTCACCCAAAACACTCCAATGCTTTCTGATACCACAAAACATTTTTTTTTCAAGCACTTAAACTGTTCCCTTAAATACCTAACTGAAAGGAGAGGACCATTTAGTAAGTTTATTCTTGTGTAGGAAAATACCTCCTTTAATAATGGACTGCGCTCGCTGGGTTTTAAGTTCCCGCTGTGGTTTTAAATCTCTAGCTTTGCTCCAATTTCTAGATGAAAATTTCTAGAAGTCAACGTTCATGTGGCCCATGATTCCACCCTGTTTATTAGAAGATACATTAAAGAGCGTAACGTGTCTTTCAGAGCATACTTGCATTTGCACCTGAACTGTAAAAGGAAACTAATGTCTGTAGCAATAGATTATGGCTTTTTAAATACCACTTTCCTCGCATAATACAGCCATAAAGAAAGAAAACATGAGATACCAGTATTTTCTCTTCAGAAGAGTGGGGAAAGTTTTTTTCTTTAGCTCCATAGTTGTTTATGTTCAACCACCTGCTACTCAGACGCTAAGGCCTCCTGTTTTTCTCTTCTTTTCTTCAGAAAAGAAGCAGCATCCTATCTGTCCTCTTTCCCATCCCTCTGTGCTACAAATCACGCATGTCAACTCAGCCCTTGCCGAGAATTAAATAATTAGCATGAATTAAAAAAAAAATCTTACCCACCATTCCATTGGCTCAAAATGCTTCTAATTCAACTGGGTCTCTTCCAGGAAAAAGCACTAAATCTAAGCATCAGTTGCAAAGGCAGGAAAGCCCTGAACACAGCTCACCAGCGTATTTTATTTTAGAATGCATAGTGCTTGGCAATATTGGTCTACCTTCTAAAACTGAGTTCATAAAGCCTGTAATTCACTTTTCAGTCCTTTTTTATCAATTCTCTTAAAGTAAGAGTGAAAGTGTAAAAAAAACTAAAAAGAGGAAATGCAGAAGGGGCAGAGGTGTAGGAGAAGACAGTAAGCTCCTCTTGCTGCTTCTCCCTGGGTGTGCTGACGAGTCAGAGAAAACATACTGAGATTTGAAGTTGCTCGCTCCCTGAGAACCAGCAATTCCCTGTCTAGAATTTTATCTAAATCTGAGATTCAAGTAAACATTTCTGGAATTTGTTTAATTGATGGTGATATGTAAGAAATGGAGTCATTGTCCATAAGTAGTAAAAAAGCTCTATCAGTTATGGAATGAAATGCTTTGATGGGTATTTAGCAATATCAGAAACACTGAGAGACCAGGCATGGTAGCTCATGCCTTTAATCTCAGCACTTGAGGTGAAGGCAGGCAGGTCTCTGAGTTCAAGACCAGACTGATCTACACAGCAAGTCCTAGGTCATA
>NW_004949096.1:22710096-22721769 GCF_000317375.1 Microtus ochrogaster | reverse complement strand
AAGAAAGAAAGAAAGAAAGAAAGAAAGAAAGAAAGAAAGAAAGAAAGAAAGAAAGAAAGAAGAAACTGTAAGAAGGCTAGCATGATGCCTCTGTGGGCAAAAGCACCTGCCATCAGCCTGATGTCCTGAACTTGATCTCTGGAACCCATATGGTGAAAAGAAAAAAATCTTGCAAGGTGTCCTCTCCAATTTCCACGTGTGTGCCACATCCAGTCATAGATAGATAGATAGATAGATAGATAGATAGATAGATAGATAGATAGATAGATAAATGTGAGACAAAGTTTTGTTTTTCAAACACAAAATTTTTGCTGAGCATGGTGTCATACACCTTTAAGCTCAGCACATGGAAGACAAAGGCAGGTGGATGTCTGTGAGCTCCAAGACAGCCAGAGCTGAATAGTGAGACCCTGTCTCAAACACACACACAAAAATATGATTCTTTTATAAACATGTGCTTATATAGTTATTTTGTGTTGATTTATACATACAAGTAAAATTTGTAAAAGAAATAGATATATGTGACTTTTTACTTTCATCATTGCTGTAATCTCCAAATTTTCAACAATGAATATTAATAGATGCAAAAAATAGCAAGGAATGAGTGGGGTAAGACTGTACATGAAAATTTCAAAATAGGGGCTTAAAGATGGCTCAGTAGTTTAAAATGCTTTTTTGCTCCTGAAAAATATCCAGTTCAATTCCCAACCCACTGTGATAGCTTACAACTGCCTACAACTCCAATTCCAAGGGATCGAATCCCTCTCCTGACCCCCTTAGGCTCCTGAATGCATGTGGTGCACATACCTATTACTAAGAATACAATCAAACACAAAATATATTGTTTCACAATTTCAGAAATGTATATTCTGAAGAATTTGTTGCACATGTGTGCCTGAGTACATGACAAGAAAATGCACCTGGACCTGTGTGCATGTGGAGGTCAGAGATCAACCTCAGGTGGCATTCGTCAGGACCTGTACACCCTGCTTCTATTTGTTTTGTTTTGAGACAGGGTCTCTCACTAACACCTGCGGTTTGACCATCAGGTTGGCTGAAAAAAAAGCCTCAGCCATTTGTCAGTTTCCACCTCCCCAGCACTGCAGTTACAATCCTGCACTACTGAACCTGGCTTTTCAGGTGGGTGTTGGGGAATCAAAATTGGATCCTCATGATTACACAGCAAACACTACCAGCTAAGTCATCTCCCTAGCTCCAGACTGTAAACAGATGTTTCTCTCCAGTCTGCCTATTCCCAAATACCCAGCAGCAATTTCCCAAATAATTGACTCAGAGGCTTAATATTACTTATAAATGCTAGGCCAATAACGCAAGCTTGTTACTAGCTAGCTATTACATTTTATTTTAACCCATATTACTTATTTATACTCTGCAATATGATGGTATCTTTATTAGCATGGCATGTTCAACTTCTGCTCCCTCTGCATCTGGCTAGTGACTCCTGACTTAACGCTTCTCCTTGCCATAATCCTTAGTTTGGTTGTCCTACCTCTACTTCCTACCTGGCTACTGGCCAATCAGCATTTTATTAAACCAATTCAAGTGACAAATCTTTACAGTGTACAAAAAGATTAATCCACAACATTTCCCCCTTTTTGTCTAATTAAAAAGGAAGGTTTTAACTTTAACATAGTAAAATTACATATAACAAAACAGTTACCAAGTAAAAATTATAGTTACAATAATTTGTATTTGACAAAATTAGAGAAAATGTTTAATTATCTATCCCATCTTGGTGAGTCGAAAGTTTCTTATCTAATTTATCTATTTTATAACCAAGAAAAACTGTAACTAAACTTATTGAGTATCAACTCCATGAAAGACCTTAGAAGGAAATAATATTACCTGAGTAAGCAGAAAATGCAAGCAAGCAACTTCTGAAATATACAAGAAATGATTTTAAAAAAACAATTGGCTGCATGGATAGTTACCTAAGGTTTTTCATTTGGGGCATCCAACTTTGCTTTATAGGTCTAGAATATCTGATAGACCATTTTCAGAAACAGGAAAATTTGAAGGACTGTCCTACCCTGTCTCAGCAAAATTAAGTGTCACTTTTCCTTGTCTAGATTGGACAGAGTACTTACAGTCAGTAGTTGAGGCAAGGGCAATTTTTTGCTCAATAGGCCAGTTTTGTCAAGAAGAAAGCAAACTCTATATGCAATGTCTTTGGTGCCCATCATCCTCTCGGGAGTAGATTTGTTCCTGTTGCTACCAGGAAAAAACATGTCTCACCTCAAAAGAATTTTGTTATTGAGACATTTTAAATGCCATATTCTGTAGATCTTTGAAGTATTTTTAGATTATCTATTCATCTGAAATATAATTCTGTATGTCCTGAAAACCTAACATAACCTTAAGTTTGACTACCATAGATGACAAACTGTATTTTTGCAAATTTGTATTTTTTAATTATATATTACATTTTTAATTGAGCTGTATAAATATAGTACCTTAAACAAGAATAAAAATATACATACAGTATAAAAAATTAACCTTAAATTTATATCATTATTCTAAATTCCATACCAATGTAAAATATTTTGAAATTAACAGTAGTTTTTTAGATTAAGATAGATTTAATAATCTACCTTCATTACATTTTTATATCATATCCCCCTTTCTTCTTTTAGAGAGAGATTGACTATGACGAATAACAATATTTAACCCACCCCTTAAATGAAAATAAACATTTATCAACAATATTTTAGGAATTTGAGCAGAGTTCTCTAGATTATTTCCCACTAATTGGGAATACTAGTAATCTTTGAGGGACCCAGAGAGAATTTAGGGTAATGGTTAAGTCTTGGCTATAGTAGTCTGGGGGAATGGATAATCTCAGGTAGCAGTCTTGAAGTTGTTCTGGATGAAAAATTCATGAGAAACTGCAAGAGTGGCATTCTGAAACATTGGATCATCCAGGCCATCTGTTCCCATTGGAAATTTGATCAAGTCTCCCTTGATCAAACCTGATTTTTCTTAACCCATAATGAATCCACAGTCTCTTATTTTTTTTGTGGAAATAAAGGCAGAACCTCTTTTCCAAAGTAACATATTTTTTGACTTCCATTTTGGAGCCAAGACATTTTTAAAATATAATAATTGGCTTATTCTAGAAGTTTCCATAATCCAAGGACTCTTAACAGCCAAAATTTTAAAGAAAACACAATAATATAAACAATCCAGACTCCTTGTTTATTAAACAATAACAAAGACAGCTTCTTTATTAACCAATGGTATTCACAGCATACAGAGGGGAATCCCACATCACTTCCCTTTTTCTGTTGAAATAAAAAGGAAGGTTTTAACTTTAACATATCAAGATTATATACAACAAACAATTATCAAGCAAGAATTATAGCTAAAATATTTATATCTACTTTATATTTTACCATAACTAAGAAAAACCATAATTATAACTATCTATTCTTCAACTCCATCAAAGACTCTAGAAGGATATAATATTACCTAAGTAAACAGGAAGTGCATTGTAAGTAATTTCCAAAACTCCAGAATTAATAGAGACATCTTGCTGCCTTGACAGTCACTCAAAGTTCCTCTTGTAACATTGGGGCAACCACCTTCAGCCTACAGACCCTTAGTATCTGACAGACTTTTCCATGAGGCAGGAAATTTGTAGGACTGTTTTACCTCTATTGGCAGTTTGTCAGTCACTTTTTCTGTATCCTGCAGAATTTCTGGCAGACTCTCATGAAGCAGGAACTCTGAAGGACTGTCTCACCTTTAGGCAAGTTTATCAGTCATTTTTCTGTGGGTCTTGCATGTCTAGTTTATACAGCATAACATCAAGCAGTCCAGGCAAGAGCAGTTTTTTACCCAAATGGCTAACAAACTCCATAACGAGCCTCTTCAATATCAATCATCTTTTTGAAGTAGATTGGTGCTGCCAGGAGTTTATGTGTCTTATTGTCATGAAAAGTCCTGAGTTCTTAAAACATTTAAATATCATATTCTGTAAGTCTTTGAAAGGGTTGAAAAATGCCTATAAATCTGAAATATATCTATGTACATCTATAAAGCCTAACTAATATAACTTCAAGTTTGACTATTATAAATGACTATCTATTAGTCTGTATTTTTAACTATCCATTACATTTTCAGATTGGCTGCACAAATGCAATACCTTAAACAAGAGCAGAAATATATTTAACAAAAGTGACCTTAAATTTGTGTCAATAGACCAAGATACATCAAATGTAAAGTATTCATCTCTATAACATATCTCCCTTTAAATGTAAACAAATAACTACAAACAGTATTTGGGAATTTGGACATAGTTTTTCCAAACTGCTTCCTGCTTTTTGTAGGGTGAAGTATTTGGGGGGATTTGTGGAGACCTTTCAAAGGATCTTGGACCATCAAACCACATTAGTCTGGAAGGAATCTACAGGTTCTCATCCTCTGTGAAAACAAAAGCAGAATCTTTTTTCCAAGGCAAAATATCCTTAGACCCAAATTTTGAAGTCAAGATACCTTTAAAAAAATATATGTTGGTTTGGCTTAGCAGTCTGTACAATGAAATGTCTCTCTGTACTTAGCTCATTCACAGTCAAAAATTCAAAGAAAACACAATAATATATATAATCCATACTCTCTGTCTATATTCCATCTTTACATGGCTTATTTTTCTTACTCTTTTTCTACAAGTTTAATATTTATTTTATTATCTTTACTCCTTTAATCTCTGACTGTCTGTACTCTTTTATATTGTAATTGTCTATACTCTTTTTCCTCTCTCTCTTGTCTATGTACATTTATCCAACACTGTGACACACTTAAAGGTCTTTTTCATGTGAATCTGTCTTCATTGCATATCTGTCATTATTTTCTGACCAGGAGCATTTTTTTAAAATGCTAAGCTGGCATGGTTAGGACCAACTCCATGCTCCTACCTGTTGGCTCCTTTCAGTCCAACATGGTAGATGCATGTTTGCTGCCTCTGAGAGCCATGCATACTGCCCCAGCTCACAGCAGGTCTACATTACCATTAAGCAACTAATACCATGCTGCTCACAAACCCCATTTAAGTGCTCATCTTCCTGAAAGAGTCAGAGTTCATACTTCCAGCAAGAACCAGGAAGCTGCCATTTCTTATGCTGAGTCAGTAAGCTTTCTGGTAAAAGAGCTGTGACACCCCTACTCACCACTAGCAAACAGAGCCTATCTGAAAAAATGTAGTTACCAATAAACTGAACTTAACTCTGTTCTTTTGTGCCTAGAATTCCTTTCCAAGCTCTCTCAGGTTTTATGTGGATGTAGTTGGCATACATTGGCATGCCAGTCTGCAGGGACAAATGCAAATACCCATACTCAGGCACATATGCAAATAACCACACTCGGGCACATATATGTATACCCACACACAGGTACACATCCACATTCCTACACAAAGGCACAAACGCATACACATAACTAAAAATAAATCTTAAAGAAAGTTCTTTTTGTCATTGCTTGGTTTTTGGATGTAAACTGGGGCCTGTATATGCTGGCCAAGCATCACACAAGTTGACAACATCCCCAGTCCCTAAAATTAATATCTTTGAGAATAGGATCTGTGGGATTCTTTTTTCTCTGTTTTTACTTCTTCTTTTCTTTTTTTATATATGTTTCTTTAGAATTAAATCATATGTTCATCAGACACATTCTATAGAGACCAAAGATTATGCTTGGGCATACCTGTTCAACAGCCATTCGTCTGACTTTTTTAGACAAGGTCAATAAGTAGAAGTAGGATGACTGATGAAGAACCCCAGGGATTCACCTGTCTCCACCTCCCCACCACTAGGATTACAAACATGTCCCACCATACCAAGGTTTTTATGTGAGCTCTGAGGATCACACTCAAGTACTAATGTAAGCATGTCAAACACTGTCTTCCCAGTCCTTTAACAGATGTTTTTAAATAAATCAATGTTTCGTGTAGTCATCAATTTAGAATGAATGTGGGCTTCTGCCTCTCCCTGCCAGTGCCTGACTCTGGGGTGGTGGTAATGGCAACATCAGAAATCTGCATTAGAGAATTCTCCCTGATCACCTTCATTTTCCTGCTCAAGCTCATCCAAGAAATCATCTGCTCTAGCTCTCCACCTCTCGGCTTGGAGAATTGGTTCCCTCCCCTTGTTTTGTTCCATTTGGTTTTGGCAACCATTCCCAGACTGTTTACCTTGCATACTGACCTTGGACATCCCTAAGCATTGCCTCTGCTAATTGCCTCCGCCTTCATTGGCTTCGGATTCTAAGCTGTTGCCCAGACCAGGCCTCTGAGACACCACCTGCCCCATCTCACAAGAAAGGGATCACTTCTGATTTCCTTGGACAACATCCATCTTATCAGGTTCATTCAAAACTCAAATTTATGTGTAACGGGCACTTCAAACCCCGTCTGCGATGGCACTAAAAACTTTCTAGCTGTGAGAGAGAGGGGATATTCCTTTCCAATTAAAGGCACTGCCACTGAGAGTGTAGCCAGCAGGAAAAAAAGGAGGCACTCAATAAAGTGAGGTGTGGGGAAAAATGTGAAAAATAATTAGAAGCTGAATGAGATAAAAGATAAGCGAATGACAGAAATGTTAAAAAGAATGTCTGGGCTCTAAATAAGTGGATCTCATAAAAACTCATTCAACCCAAATCTCCCATTTAGAATATTTCTGAGATACAACCATGCAGATTCTGTTTCGGTATTTCTAAAATTAAATTCTGTGGTATTTTCCATTTTGAATGGAAAAATTACATCAGTCATGGCCAACTTGTTTGTCCTAGATCATTCTTTGAAACCCATTTACAAAGTATTTTTCTGCCTTGAGAGATAACTCTTTGAACACCCCCAGATGACCTTGTAGACCCCACTACCACCACCCTCTCTGTGTCAATGTGTGTGCGTGCGCACAGGTGAACACAGATGCTCTCAGCATGTTAAATCAAGGTAAGAACTAGATCTATATTATCTGATCATAATTTTGTGGAGTGATTATTGACTCCACACGTGGGCTCGTGATGAACTCCTCGGGGCATGATTTCTCTCTACCACACAGGACTAATAATGTGAGCTTCCAGGTTGAATTTTAAAGTGAGACTGATGATACATTCCTCATCGAAGTGGCTGGGGGCTTACGTGGATGAAAGTCTGTTTCAAGGACTGGATGAGGTAAAGTATGAAAATCACGGGATATGGATGCACCTTGTCTCTTATCAAGCATCACTGTTAACTGCCTCCAAAGCAGGCATTTCCCTCCCTACTTCTAAACAAGTGATTCAGTAATAACCACATAATTATAAGAAAACATAAGCACTATGGAGGATTGAAACAAAAAGAGCTGAATATAAAATGCATTAAAGAAATTAATATAGTATTTAGAATATGGCTATGAATTTTTTTTAATTTTCAAAGCATTTAATTGTTTATGTAGATCACGTAATATATATTCTAAATCTGGGACATTAATGCACAAGAATCATTCCACGTTCTTGGATACTTTGTCTCTCTGTGTGATATTCAATCAACTGGCTACATCACAGCCACAGTAGCTTCTTTGAATCATATCCTTCACCTGTTTGATTTTTTTTCTCGGCTTTCTTTGCTTTCTTTAAGGGATTTGCTGCTTTCTTCCAATTTTTTTGTCTTTTCCTCCACTGTTTTAAGGAAATTTTTCGTTTCCTCTTTATGGGCCTCTATCATCTTCTGCTTTGTCTGCGTTGGGATGTTCAGGTCTCACTTATGTAGAACCACTAGTTTCTGGAGGTGCCATAATGCTCTTTATGTTGTTGAATGTCTCCTTTTGCTTTCCATCTCTTCCTACAGTCCGCTCAGGTGGGGCGGTGCTTCAGAGGGTCTCTCTTCCTCCAATTGATGCAGGTAGGGCCCATGGCTTAGGTGGTCGCTCTTCCTCCGGGTGCAGGCAGGTCTGTGCCTCTGGTGAGTGCTGAAGAGGCTCTGAAGCTACTCCAGGTGTAGACAGGGCCAAGGCTCTGGTGGTCGGAGATGGCATGGGGGGGGGTGGCTAGGGACTGTGGGGAGGATGCTCCCAAGTCTCTGAGGCTTTGCTGGTTGGGGGTGAGGCACAGGATGTTTCTCCAGCGTTTAGGGCCTAGAGAGTAGGGCCCTCAAAGCCAGAGACCCAGACACTTACATCTCTAGGTGTAGGCGGGGCCAAGGCTCTGTTGGTCACAGATGCTGTGGGGAATGGTGAGGGTGTGGGGACGCTGCTCCCAGGTCTCTGAGGCTCCTGTAGGTAGGGGTGGGACACTGGATGAGGCTTCAGGGGTCTATGGCCTAGAAAGTAGGACCCTTCAGCCAGGTTACAGACACTCACCTCTCCAGGTGAGAGTGGAGCCAAGACTCCTGTGGTGGCAGATGCCATGGGAGGTGGTTGCCAGTGTTGGGAGGCTGCTCCCGGGTTTCTGGGGTTCTGCGGGTGGGGGTGGGGTGCGGGATGTTCCTCCAGAAGCTAGGGCCTAGAGAGACTCTTTTTGTTTTTTGTTTTTTGGGTTTTTTTAATATGCATTCCAGACAACTGGGATTCACCGTGCAGTGCATGTGAACTTCTGGTTCCTCTGCCTTCAGTCCCTGAACGCTTAGATTATAGGCATGTTCCAGACGCCCAGTTTTTATGTAATTCTGGGGTCAAAGCCACAGCTCCGTGCATGTGAGACATGAATCCTACCAATTAAGCCATAGCCCCACCTCACTTCTTCACATCTTAAACTTTTACACCTATAAAAGTATCACAAGTGCAGCACATTAAATACCTGGTTTTTTTTTTTTAGCAAAAATGAAACTTAAATTTATTTAGCTTATATAAAAACTATATATAAAAGGGAAATGATATGGTGTCTCAAACATGTACACACCGGACAATGTTTACATGGTGTTGAACATAACTTTCTCTTAAAGTATTTATTTTTCTGGGGGAAAAAAAAACAGTATTTATCAATTTTTATTTTTTTTCTTGTTCTTATTTTTATCTCTCCTCCTCCCTTAGAGAATTTTTCAAGTTTTACAAAATGTGATTTCAAAAATTTTATCACATATACAAAAGGTTCTTTTAAGCTACTACATTCTCATAGGTAAGCAATATATAGTTAGAAGATATAAGAACATGTACCTTTTGTAATCAAATAAAAATGCAATGCCTCAATCCATTTGGGCTACTATAACAAAATACTATAAACTAAGGAGCATGAGAGCAGCAAGATGCATTTGTCATGGTCTGAACTTTGGGAGTTCAAGAGAGACATAAGCAGATTTTATGTCTGCTGAGGGTTTATTTTCTGGTCTAAGGATGGTGTCTTCTTGCCTGTCCTCACATGGCCAAAGGGCCAGGCAGCTCCCTGGGGCTGGTTTTATGAGGATACTAATCCCATTAATGAGGGGCCCATGCTCCTCACCTAATCACCTCCCCAAAGACTCCACCCTCAAATACTATTGCCTTGAGGGTGGAAATGTCAGCATAGGAATTTTGGAAATACACAGCCCTTCTGACCACAGCAATCAATCATCTTATTGGCAACACATGTTGGACCTAGAGGAAGAAAACAATGGAAATGCACTGAAATATGTAAAAAGACAAAATTTATTTCTGAAAGGAGATATCAAATAACAAAGTTACTATTTTCCCCCAATTTATATTTGTGTTTGTAGAAAGTTCAATTCAAATGGTACTATGATTTGAAAAAAATAAATTTAACAAGTTATTTCTAACAGAAAAAAATCAGACAAGAATCAAATCTATAGTTTTGAAAAGAAATAAGGAAAGAAAATTGATCTCATATATAGGTCCCCAAGACATTTTTCATCACAAAACTAAGGTATATGTCTTGTAACATTTTTGGAAAATGCCAATGGTGAATTTTTTTCTAAAGTCATCTATATTTTCATCATAAACATTATATAACTAAATATTAGTTACTGCTAATATTTAGATATACAGTAAATACAGAAATCAGCACAAAGTTTCAGGCCATTGCATCACTACAGCCTGCTTGATTGTAGGATGGCATTATGCCACAGAGTTATGGGTACCTCATTATAAAATTGTAGGTGGACTTTTCTTTCCCACCTGCCAATTTCCAGATAACTGACATCCATGTCAGTATGGGTGACTTAGTATGAATTAATAAACCTTCGACCAATAGCTCATGCTTATTACTATCTAACTCTTGCAACTTAAATTAACACATTTCTATTAATCTACATTCTGCTACAAGAGTTTACCTCTCTTTTATCATATGTCTCATTTTTTCCCCTCTGTGCTGCTGTGATAACTCCTTTGACTCAGCTTTTCTTTCCTCTATCCTTAGTCTGGTTCTCCTGCCTAATGTTATCCTGTCCAGCTACTGGCCAGTCAGCTTCATTATTAAACCAATCACAGTGTAAAGGAACATTCCACATAAAAGTGTGGTGGAAGCTCCCTGACCAACAGGGTTATATACAGATCTGAAGAAACCACTAAAAAAGACACAGTGGTGCTGTGAAGATAATGTTATTATATTAAGTGCTGTTATTTAGTTCTTTGGAGATTATAATTAATTTTAGATACAAAATAAATTTCAGTTCTCTATAAAGCTTGGCTGTCACAAAATAAAGTATAAAAGAATTTTAAAAACCTATAAAATATACTAAAATTTAGCAAATCTAGTGTTCTAGTCAGTTTTTGTTGTCTTGACATAATCTAACATCATAAGGGAAGAGAAAACCTCAGTTGAGAAAATACTTCCAATCAGATTAGCCTTTAAGCAAGTCTGTGGGGTATTTTCTTTATTAACAATAGGTAAGGGAGGACCCAGCCCATAATGGATGGTGAAACTATGGGCAGGTGTCCTGGGTTGTACTATAAAAGCAGATTGATTGAGCCATGAAGAGCAAGCCAATGAGCAGCATTCCTCCAAGGCTACTGCTTCAGTTTTTGCCTTGGCTTCCTCTGGTAATGAACTGCAATCTGTAAGCCCTCTCCTTCCCATGCTGATTTTGGTCATGGTCTCTATCACAGAAATAGAAACCAAACTAGGACATCTATATAATAGGGGACCTACTTTTATGGTATAAATTATAAATGTCTGCATAAAAAAGGTATCTGGGAGAGACATCAAGACAGGAACAACATCTGTATTTGAATGATGAGCCTATGGAGAACTCTTTATCTGAATCAGCTTGTCTTCCTTTTCCAAGAATATTACAAAAAGCATATTTTAACTGTTGAAAGATGTTGTTTGGAACATAAATCAAGATAAAACAACTACACTGAGGGCAAATATGGGAATCTAAAACAAGCATGGCATTTCTTAAGTTCTTAGGGAGCATGAAGCACCTAATCCAAGGTAAGCAAGGATTCAAAAAAAAAAGTTCATGAGAGAAAGTTTAAGTTATTTCTAAGGAATAAGTAAGAGAGAGGCAGAAAAAAAGGAGCTCAATGACACTGCATGGGATGAATGAAAAAAGCACTGTCTCAGTGCCTAGGCAATACTTGATATAAAAGGAGAGATAATAGACCAGGCGGTCGTGGCTATTGCCTTTAATCACAGCACTTGGGAAGCAGAGGCAGGTCTCTGTGAGTCTGAGGCCAGCCTGGTTTACAGAACTAGTTCCAGGACAAGAGAGAGAGAGAGAGAGAGAGAGAGAGAGAGAGAGAGAGAGAG
>NW_004949096.1:22701089-22709996 GCF_000317375.1 Microtus ochrogaster | reverse complement strand
AGAGAGAGAGAGAGAGAGAGAGAGAGAGAGAGAGAGAGAGAGAGAGAGAGAGGTGCAAGTTCAAGGACAGATCCTCAGAACAAAAAGGAAGAAAAATGAGATAAAATAGAGAGGAGGAGAAAAAGAAAGAAGAAAGGAGAATGAGAAAGAATTAATACAGATAAGAAACAGATGGGGGACAACAAAGAGACAAGTAAAATATTTTTCAAGATAATAATAAAAAATGATAAATCTTAAGATAAGTGAAATGTGGTTATCATGTGAAACAAATCATCAGAAATTCTTATCTATTGTCTACCAGTAATTTATACTCAATTCCTACTGTATTTCCTTCTGCTGTTTATCCTGATCTCTATTTCTTTTGAACTCTAAAGTGGATTCTCCATCAGCACATGACCCTGTAAGGACAGTCCATGTGCCATTGCTGTTAGTACACACACACACACACACACACACACACACACGATGCACAGTGAGATGGCTCAGGGCCACGTGTAACTCCAATTGAACTGCCCAACGTTCCAAGCTACCTCGGTACTGGTACGAAAGGAACCTACTTCCCATCTCAGCCAAAATGTTTACTATACTATTTGAGTTCTTACTTTAAAATCTACAAGTTAATAAATGAATTGAGCATCACACTCAGAGCTAAGAGAATAAATAGCACGACTGTTACTTGCTACAGGAAATGTGATTTGATCTGGTATATTTCCACTCATGTTATCATCAATCCTCATTTACAGCGCTGAATATAAATATCTCCTTGTATACTAGAAAAAGTTTTTTTCTGAAAAGATGATATTTTTATCTATCTAAATCTGAATAACCAAAAAGAAATATGTATGCATATTGTGTATATATGTGTGTATATATATATATATATAATTAAAAATAAAACATCTCTGTTTTCATGAGCCACACTGACCACATCATTTGCTTCTTTTGGCAAAGGTACAGAACCTAATGTGTGAAAATAAAAAGCTCATGTTTCACCTTAAAAAGATTTTTAACAAAAAATACATATACAGCATATTTGAGGAATGTTGTTTATTACAACTTGGTAAATATTTTTAAAGGCTTGTTTTGACAGAAGCTGTGTTTCTTCTAAGAAAAGAGGTTTGCGGGGAAAGTGTAGCAGCCTAGCATATGCAAATCAGCAGCATTTATGAACTGGAAAGGGAGAACCTGGCATACAGCTGTGTAGGACATACTGTGAAAATGTACAACTCCCTGGTAAAACTGCACATGTGTGTCTCAGAGTGAAGTTAGTGTTTTTCTTAGATCATCCCTTCCTGGTCCATACATGGTATTACATACAAATGCATTGTATAGAAGATACAAAGTTCCCAGGAACTGGAAACCAGAAAATAATTATGTATGTTACAAGAAGATCTAGTACATAGTTTTAATAGGTACTTATCTTAGTACACTTAAACAATACTTGTATAGAGAAAGGAGTCTATATAAAACAGACCAAAATCGCATCTGTTCAGTAAAGTATAACAGTGTCAGCATTACCTGGAACCTGATTAGAAGGCAAATCCTTATGCTCTACCTAGACAGAATGAAGTGTAGACTCTGGAGGTGGACTCCAGAACGTGGTTGCTTGGCAAGCCCTTCAGCTAATGCTAGGATTTATAATAATGCTGCAATCCTCATAAATGCGTGCATCTATTTACTGCACACAGTCTTTACTTTCCATCTCTAGCACTTTTTTCCAGTGTCCTCTGGCAGGTAGCTGTAGAGACAAAAGTGTAAGCTGAAAATTGGTCAGAGAAACAGTGAGAGGCATTAACAGCACTTGCAGATGGAAATGTGTCATACAGAGCTTCTCTTGACAATCCTGAAAGCAGAAGAGAGAGCAAGACTAACACCAAGGACAGGAAGAAAAAGCAAGGAGGGCATACGTTGAAGGAAGACGCTAGGAATTAAAAAAAAAAGAGGGGTATTTGATCTGTGACTAAAAATTGCAGAATATTAAGATTTGCATGTATTGTTTTGTGTTTAAAATGTCCTCCATGGACTCATGTTTTGAAAGTTTGGACCTGAGCTAAGTGGTGCATTTTGGGGAAGCTAAGCAGTCTTTGAGCACAGGGCACAGCTGGTAGACACAGGCTAATAGAGGTAGGTCTTTGGAACTGCATCCTAGCCTCACTTCCGGCCCAGATCTCTGCTTCATGACTACAGAGGTATGAATACACTGTTACCATCTCCCACCACCGCAGCAGAGCCATTCCAGACACCATATTGTTCTCACAAGGAACTGAACTGTGAGTCAAAAAAGTCTCTCATCCTTAAGGTACTTCCCCTAGCTGTTTTTTAAGAAAGGTAAGTAGTGCAAATTGTAACATGATCAAAGGAAAGAATGTATGCGATAAATATGCACAATATGAGTGACCTATAAATGTTTAGATTAAGAATAAGTAGCAAACATCTACATAAAGCATGCATCTTATCAAGAGTAAGAAAGAACTAAAGTATGGGCTGGAGAGAAGACTGCATGGCTAAGAGCATTTGCTGTTAACAAGGACCCAGGTTAAGTTCCCAGCAGCCACATGTTGGTTCACAAGCATCCATGACTACAGTTCTAGGGAATCCTACACTTTGGATCACAATGGCTCCTGGACCCTTAAAAAGGGCTCATGATATACATGGATATACTCAGGCACATATATACACATGAAATAAAATAAATAAAAAATTAATAACTAAAACTAAATATAATTCTATACATTTTAGAATTATATTTAGATTGTATGACGTGATATAAAAGGGAAAGAATGTCAGTTTGGACCCAGAAATTTCTTTTTGCAGTGGTCAGCAGTGACAGAGACTCATAACTGATCGAACTACAGAGAAAAAATGATTATCAAGTGCCCAGACATAAATAGAGCATCTATAACTCTCACAAGTTTATCAGAGAAGAAAAGTTAGAAGAACTGGAGAGGCCAGGGGGAGTGAAGAGAGTGATATGGAACGCTGCCTTCCAGGGAACGCATGGCTGCTGCACACTTAACCCACAGCAGCTGGGATTGCCTGCACAAGACCTACACAAGATTGGCCTCCTCCACACCCTGTCATAAAAATGGGAGGAGCCAAGGGGTTCCACACTTCCCTGAGTATTTATATGTAGTAATGGTTGATGGGAGGAGATAGACCTTCTTTAGTGGTGTAGCTACTGGTATACTGCCCTGTTCCTGAAAACAACCCTAATGAAAGCATTGGGTCACAAAAACAAGACATGAAAAGTAGAAGGGAATTGTCTGGCAAGAAGAGGATTGACAGGAGTGGAAAGGTGACAAGGGAGGGCAAAAGGGTGCAGGGTGAACATGATTAACATATATTATGTACATGTAGGAAAGTGCCATACTCAAACCCGTTACTATCTAAATTCAATATGTGCTAATAAAAATGTTGAATTACAAAGCAAAGCAAGAGAACAGCAAACAGAAGGCTTGGAATGATGACTATATAAAAACCAGGAAGAGCCATCACTGAAGAGAATCACGTGGCCATATGGAAGTTACCAGGAAGACTTCATCTTCACATTAAGTGGTGGGTCCGTGACTGCCTAGCTCATTGTATTAATTATGGATTAATTAATTAATTAAGACAGCCATGAATAATAATGACCAAGAATTATAAGTGTCCAATTTTACATACTTGATACCCATTAATAAATTATAGAGATTATAACAATGAAATCAAAAAATATTCACTTGAAAAGTTATCCTCACAGTCAATCCCCCATAAAGAAATTGTCATTAAGAATAAGGTGTTAATATAACAGAAAGTCTCCCTGTACAGAAATAAATTATATATAAATAAATATGTATAGTCTTTCTTGATGAGTTGTTTCTATGTAACAGTGAAAAAATAATAGGCAATGATGTCATTATTTTGGCGCCACATTGTTCCCCATCATTGTTTCTCCGTTGCTAAATTTTCATAATGTTCATCTGTATGGAGCAGATATAGAGGGGCACCTCCCTTAGCAATCCTACATATAACTTTGCTCAGTCAAACCACTGCTGTCAAACCTGACCTCAACTGTGTCATATTGCCCAAGGCCTTTCTTCTGCTGCATAGCAATGAGTAACAATTATTCAAATCGACTAATTAATCCTTACTAATGAGCTACCGTTAAGTCCTCTTTGGATCAGGTTTAACCTGGTTGAGATGTGTAGCTTCTTGAAAAGTCCTTAAGAGTACATGAATGCTTGAAACCTGGTACTCTGTAGTATGCCATACAGAAGGAGCTACTTCAGATCAGAGTTTTTCCTCAAAGCACATCACCTGATAAGCACTTTATCTTACTCACATGCAGGATGGTCTCAGTGGTGAGGTATTTATTTATTTATTTATTTATTTATTTATTTATTTATTTTTATAAAGAAAGCTTAAACTTGTATTTTGTTTTGCAATTTGTTTTATTTTTTCATTACGAGGTATGTGGGAGTAGATGGATATGCAATTGTGAGTGCCAGAAGAAGCTAGAAGAGGTCAGAGGTTGTCAGATCCTCTACAGCAGGAGTGACAGAAAGTAGCAGACATTCCTAACCACTGAGCCATCTCCCAGGTGGCTATACAGAAAATTTTAAAAAAGGGATATGTGTCCTAAAAGAAATGGCAGTTGCAACAATTAATTCTAGAAACATGTATCTTAATATCCCTAACCCCCAAACCATGATAAGTAACGTGTGATAGTGGTACCAAGAGGATTGCCCCATGCTCTCTCCATTTCCCTGGGCCTTAATTCAAAGCTTTATCGAGATTCTAGTTCTCAATTGTCCTCTAAATGCTTACACATTTTATGTGAATGCTGTTTAGTTGACCATCGTTGCCATGTGTATGCCATTAGGTTTCATCTTTTTCTTTCTCAGTGCAATGAAATGAAAACTGGGCACTGTAAAATTAGGGATAGATGCGCTTTCTAACTATCTAAAAATATTCAATTATATTCACTTTCAAAGAAATAACATCTATAAAACAACATAAACTCACATCCTTATCTGTCTTGATTCAAATATCTTTAGACATTTAAAACTATGAGCATCTCTTTCTCCATTACACACGAGCAAGAATTCCTTCAGGGTATGTAATGATTTTTTTTTCTCAACAATACAAGCAAAACACTAAAATGGATTTAGCTCAAGGCTTTGCAAAAGGGCATTTGCCTTTACATTGTGATCAGATGGTCGTATTCTTGAGAAAATTTTGCACAACCTAAGGATATAAGTATAATAAAAATTACTAAGCCATGGAACCAAAGTTTGGCGTAGAGGGCCAAACTTCACTTCTATTAAAGGGAAAAGGAAACCTGATCATATATTCACCAGCACAGACTCAAGCAACATACCAATAAAAAGTCCATGGGAGGCTTTAGAACCTTATTCAAAGTTGTGGAAGAGCATCCTGCCCCACATCAAATCAGTGTAGACATTTGCTATATGTGGTGCGCGTTATGAATATTGAGGGGATAGAAATTATACACATAAGAGGATACTACCATGAGAAATCATAATTCTCCAGTCTGAGCATGTACAACATTTAAGACACCTTATTCTCGGCATTTTGCTGAGAACACTATCAAAAGTAACTGGACAGTTTATTGTTGACTTGCTCTCAGTAGATCTAATTTATAAGAGATGCAGGTGAAATTTTTCCAAATGCTCAAGATTTAGACATTTTATCACACACTGTTTAAGATCTGACTGGCCTTGGTCTACTTTCTCATCCCGGCAGCAAACTACCTCAACGTATCAAATTCTGTACCAGTTCTGTGTAGCTGTATAACAGTTTAGCTCAGAATGAGACTGCCTTGCCCTGCCACACCGCTGGTTCTGTGCCAGGCTTGGTTCACCTCTGTTTCTCAGTTCAAACTGTCTCATGAACCCGTACTTAGTATATTGTCGGAGACTGACTCTCAAGGTTCAACGAGGGGCAAACCTGCTTCCAGGCCTACTCCTGATCTCCAGCATGTCTACGGTCTCCCCTCGCCGTTTCAAGAAATATCAGACCACTGTCCAGTTGAACTGTCCACTGGGGTATTCACAGGTACATGGTGCTGCCTTCAGGGCAAGAATCAGAATGAGGAAAAAGAGAGAGCCAGGAATTATAACCTCTTTGTAGCCTGATTTTGGAAGTGAGAGCTGTTTCTTTTGCTGTATTCTAGCCATCAGAATTAAGGCTTGAGTTTCAAGCACAGGCAATTTGAGAGCAGGAGTAGGGGTGAGTGACAGTGAGGCATGGGGCACAGAATGCTAAGGAGTCATGTGGGAACCACTGTCCAGGAGTTACAGACAATTCCCAGATACACAATACTCAATTTCAGGTTTATCTGTGGTTAGTTTGGTAATTGCAGAGACATTTCATCTAGATAGATGAGAAATCTCAGTACATCTAGAATGTAAGAAAAGATTCTTCTGAACAAATTATTTTAAACAGCTATCCTAAAAACAGCATAGTTAGTCACTTGTGAGTGGAGGTCTCATTGCAAGAAGTAAGTTCAGAAAATCAGCAGTGGGGGGAGGAATCATATTGATAGCTCATCTGTTTCTTGATTACCACATTTTCCTATTTCTTATCTTTTGTGCTGTAAACTATTAATAGTTACTATAAATGAAGACCACATTTCATTTTGGGCCACCAAAACCCAAATAATCACACAGAAACTATATTAATTGCAACACTGTTTAGCCAATGACTTAGACATATTCCTACCTAGCTCTTATATCTTAAATTAACCCATTTCTATTAATCTGTGTATCACCACCAGGCTGTGGCTTACCAGTAAGGTTCTGGCGTCTTTCTCCTTTGGCAGCTACATGGTGTCTCCTCGACTGCGACTACTCTCTCTATATTATCTCTATCTGGATTTTTCACCTGTCTATATTCTGCTCTGCAGTAGGCCAAAGCAGCTTCTTTATTAATCAATGGTAATAAAAACATATTATACCATATAGAGGGGAATCCCACATCAAGTTTATACTAATCTAGAACAGATTTCCTCATTTTCACAATCTTATGAGCCTCAGAACCCCCATGTTTTGAGGAATCATGTGAAAGAGAATGACTGTGGAGAGAGAAAGGTGATAGGGAAGTGTGGTATGAATAGAACAGGGGAGGAAAAGAGGCTTCGTGGTACCCAGACCTCTGCTTGTGAAAAGCAGCACAGGGCAATGAGATCTTATCTGAGGGAGGCTCTAGAGTCTTTCATTGTAAAAAGTTACTGTGGGGTTGAATGAAATTGAGTTTCAATTCACAGTTATGTAAAACACGAAAAAGGCAAATAATGGAACTCTTGATAATCAGCATAGGAGCCCCTGAGAACAAAAAGCAGAGCAAGTAAATATTAAGAGCAGCCAGTGTACAGAAGGGAAATGGGTCCCAGTTAAAGGCAAAGGCGAATTGCTTAGGGCTTGGAATGCTCAGTGGCTCCAGCCCCTTGAAGATGGGGAGAATGCCTGAGAATCTTATATGTATTCACTTCTGTTCTAGAAGTACAAGAAAGACCTCTACATTCAATTAAGGAATTAGACACAGGAGACTCTTTGCATCCCTTCAGACGTATAGGAGGACATCTTCAGAAATGAAGCATATAGACAATGGCTGTTTCACTTTTGTCTTAGGTTTATTGATTTTCATATCTGTGAATGTTTTTACTGAATGTATGAATATGTATCAAGGGCGTGACTGGTGGCCATGGATGTCCAAAGGCTGGATCAGATCTCCTGAATTGTAGTTATGGATGGTTGTGAGCTGCTGGGTTGTGGGCTGCTGTGGGTGTTGGGACCTGACGCGGGTCCTCCGCAAGAGCAGTAAGTGTTCCTAATCAATAAACCATCACTTCAGCCCCGGGGTTTCACTTTTAAGGATCATTCTAATCAGTTTTGTATGCATGGAAAATACCAATATTTAAATTATGAACTAGTTAGACTTGACTACTTGATGGTTCCTTGGATACCACATTTCCTTCCCTTGGTTCATCTTTTGTGCTGTGAGCTACTAACTGACTATGTTAATCTTAGAACAGATTTATTTATTTATTTTGATAAACTTAAAGAATTAAAAGTCATGTGATAGACACTGTCTATAGCACTGGTTCTTAGCCTGTGGTTTACTACTCCTTTGGCGTCTGAACAACCTTTTCACAGGGGCTGCCTAAGGCCATCAAAAAACACAGATATTACATTATGATTCAAAACAGTAGCAAAATTACAATTATAAAGTAGCAGCAAAAGAAACATTATGTTTGCGGGTCACCACAACACGAGGAACTGTATTAAAGGACTGAAGCATTAGGAAACTGGAGAAACACTGGTCTATAGGATGTTTACATTGTTTCTGGCAATTAATATCAAACTTACTTTTTAAGATTTGTTTTTATTTTATTCATGTGTATATCTGTGTGTCAGTTTTACCACTTTCATGCAGGATCTTACAGAGACTAGAAGAGGACATTGGAATCCCAAAGTTGAAATTACAAGTGGTTGTGAGTTGTCCAGTGGGGGTGCTGGGAGCTGTGGTCAGGTCCTTTCCAAAGCCATAATCACACTAAACAATCTCTTCGCTCCCCAAACCTGTTTGTTTTAAGAAAACAGCATATACTCATTTTTCAGGGGCAAGTGCACATCCATGCCATGCTGACCTATCTGATTTCTTGTTTATTTCATCATCACAAATATGATACATTGATGTGGGAGTGTCATATATCAATCTGTTGATTTCATTGGTTAAAGAATAAAGAAACTGCCTAGGCCCCTTGATAGGCCAACCCTTAGGTGGGTGGAGTAAACAGAACAGGATGCTGGGAGAAAGAAACTGAGTCAATGAGTCGCCATGGTTCCCGCACTCCAGGCACATGCAGGTTAAGATCTTTCCTGGTAAGCCAGCTCGTGGGCTACA
>NW_004949096.1:22648092-22700501 GCF_000317375.1 Microtus ochrogaster | reverse complement strand
TGTGTGTGTGTGTGTGTCATGAATAAAAGAGTATATGGAATATTATCATTGCTGTTCTTTGTTTTATCAATGTATCTTTTTCCTGGCTAGCCCATTTTGAAAACGATTCCCCCATGTCCCTTACGATCCTTTGGTGTGATTGTGTTGACCAACGTTAGGAAGCATCCCTAATATTAGATTCCCAACTAGAATGCCTAATCACTGCCAACTTGGCAGGATCTGGAATCACCTGGGAGACACATCTCAAGGCATATCTGTGACAGTGCTTGCAGAGGTTTAAGTAGGGAAAAAAGAGCACCCCTGAAAGTGGGCAGCACCCTCTCATGGCTTGGTGTCCCAGACTAAATAAAAATGGGTATAACAAAGAAGGTAACCGAGTCCCAGAAATCACCTTTCTTTGCTACATGGCTACAAATGTAATTTGACCAGTTGCCTAGTACTATTTTCATGCCCAGCACACAAACGAGACTCTACCCTCCAAACAGGAACCCAAACAGCCTCTCCCTTAAATGTATTGTGTCAGATATTTTGTAGCATCTGTGAGAAAAGGAATACACCAGTCATGCCATCAAATGTGTCCGAGAATACACAAGTGTCAGAACACATATATATCAGAGAACACAAAGCTAGCTGATGTCTTCAGACCTTGTACAGCCACAGTCACAGCCATGTGTGCTCATCGAGTCAATGACTGAAGTTGCTGCGCAGACTCTGCATTATTTCCTATGTCTTCTTCAACCAGTGCGCAGTGAAGGTCTATCAGATAAGCCCCACATCGCCCCTGTACCTTGCAGCAGGCCTACATGAAAGAGGAACTGCAGCTCACTTGCATTTCAATTCTGAAGAATTGGGATAATCACGTTTTTCATACTTTATTCTATGCTCTGTGCTCTCTTATGTGTCCATCCTCCCCACACACACATGTTGGTCCCTATCTAATCCTAGGGACGGGACAGTCAGAATCAATGTACCAGCTGATCTCTTAGTTTTGTTTAGTTATTCCTTACCAAGCTGGCATGCTTCTAATAATGCCCATCTCCCACAGAGCTTCTATTGAAGCAGTTAATGGAACCAGATGATGGTTATGTCCATCTTACCCATGGTTTATTCTACAAAGCTAAAATTCTAAGGGATGCTAATGTTTTACTCCAGTAAGAAGACATTCAAAAATACTTGTTGCTAGTAGGAACATTTAATAAGTGAATATATATTATGAATGCTTATTGTTCAAATGCATTTAACAAAGACTTCCTTGGTGAACTGAAGGTCCTAGGGGGATTTGAAACTGTCAAAATACATGGCATTATAGTCCACAAGCACATGATGAGTTTGATGGTTTTTTGTTGTCAAAGCCAAACTACAGTGGTCTACATTACTTAAACCAACAATTCGGAAGGTGTAAATGTTATGATAATTATTTTTCTCTGACATGGAAATAGAAGCTGACCAGTCTTGAGAACTATTTTCATCATTGTTTTGAGGAAAAATGTTTGTGAATGCAGCTTTCTGCTCTTTAGTTAAATGTCTTAGCAATCATTGTTAACTGTAACACATTTACATAAAACACAGAAGCAGACATACTTTCAAAGTTTTATATCCTTCCAGTGGATCCTAAACTCAGCCCGACATATTGTTATTCTCGATCTAAAATAATAACAAAAACAACTGTCTCTTATGGATAGCATCTAAACATTCAACAAGTTTCTTTGGTCCAAAATGTTTTGCTAACACTGCTTCAAATTATCCCACTATGGTGATGAAGGAAAAAACATTGCCATTTAATTAAAGAACTGGAATAAGGCCCATACATAGATAGATCTCTAATTTTAGTAAGAGCCATTATAATAAAAGAGGAAATTTCAAACTCATAAAATGCTGAAGGTCGGAGGGAAAGCTGCTTACTTTAGTATTTTCTTTGTCAATATGCTATTAAAAATCTTTCAGTGTTTGTTTCACTGAAGATACCACGTTCTGGAAAGCAACCAACTCAGAAAGTAGTTCAAAGGTTAGTTACAAGATAAGCTAATAGCTGTGCTAAGCTATTACTTTGTAGAGCCAATAAAAAAAAAAGAAGAAATAAACTATATTATTTCCACAATTTGTATGGCCAGCCCAACAATGCCAAATCAATAATAAAACATTTTTATTTAAACGTCCCCCTCCTTTGCTCTTTCTGCTTGTGAAATTTTATCCCGGTGGGGAAATCTCCTCAGGATACAGCATAAATATAAAAAAAAAAAAAGCGAGAGTAGACAATGTAATAAATGTTTTATTTTCATTTGTTAATAGATAGTGGAGTTCAGCTCACTTGGGGTCTGACCCTATTCTACTCTGTGGACAATATTTCTTAAATACAGCTTTCATATAAGGCCAGCCACTTCCAGCATCTCCCCTCGCCCCAGCTACCCTTCCACACACATCCACAAACAAACAGGGATGGCCATGTAGCTTTAGTTCATAGAATTTTATATCACGGTACAAGTCCAGATCTTGAGCCATCATAATAACAGGAAGAAAGGCCTGATAAAATTCATGATCCAATATATGTAGTCCCTAGACTATGGTATTGGGTAAAAACTTTTAAGATTTTCTTGGAAATATTTATGTCAATAGCAACTGCTAATAACAAACAATAAACACGCCCGATCTTTACTGCGATGTTTTCACCTAGGCTACGCAGTGAGATTGCCCATAAATATGAAGATTTGATAGGTTTGGAGTGTGGGCCAAGAAACTGTCATTTTTGAAGTTCCACAGGTGTTTCTGATAAAATTTTAAGGTCGAAAGCCATCAGTCTATTAAACCCTTACTGTGTGCTGAGCCCTGTGCTAAGTGATTTACACTCATTATCGCCTTAAATCCTCATTACTGTGTTGGCCAAGTTTTATTATTTCACAGATGAGGAGACTAGCACAGAGGGAAGCAGAGTAACCCTCTCAAAGGCTCCCAAAGCTGGAATTTAAAGCGAGATTTCATGTCTGTGTGGGAAGGCAGCTACACCTGATTCTGGATCTCATCGTATACAGCCATGTCCTCAAGCAAACTAAAACTAAGGCTAAGATAGAGTGGGATCACGAGAATTCAAAGCAAATCAGCAAAGAGTGTTTCCAAATGGCCTCTTTTGCTGGCTTCCGTGACCCACCATGACCTTCTACCCAACAGCCCAGCCATCATTTCCAGTGGAAACGGATTTAGGTACCCAGACGCTGAGCTCTGAACTCCATGGGTCACGTCTGGTTTTGCTGTACCCTGTGGAACACAGTCACCCTGATGTCTCCCAGGACCTGATGAAGGATCCACAAATATCTGTTAAATAAGTACCACAGAGTTAGTCTTCTCCCTCCCTCCTTCCCTCCCTGTCTCTGTCTCTGTCTCTGTCTCTCTCTGTCTCTGTCTCTCTGTCTCTCTCTGTCTCTCTCTCTCTCTCTCTCCCTCCCTCTCTGCTGATTATCATCTGCTGGTTTTTTGGAAGCACGTCCTCCTTCCTAGCTCTAACCCCTCTCTAACCTCTCAGATTTCAGAACCTCTACTACCAGGCTCCCAGGTTCCTCCTAATCAGCTTTGCTCTTAGATCACAGGCTGAACCAAACACTTTCTGATCTCACTTCAGGGAGCTTGATTATTCTCTGAGCAGCTCTCTCAACCAGGTGGTGTCCTGGGCCAGTAAGGCCCAGCATTCTGTTTCTTCTACGTAACCTTTCAGACCATAGTACAAGGCTGTCCTTCAGTGCTTGTCATGAATATGTATCGTGCTAATGTAATCCATACACTACATGTTTACATCTCCCTTACAGAAAAGGGAAGGGAGAAGACAAAAAGCCATTTATTCATACGGCTCTGAGGACTATGTTAGGGGTTGGGGGGGGACTGTCATATTAGAGAGTTTTTATGTCTAATTTAAATACAAACACCCAGACCACCTAAAATATTAAATGTGAACCCAAGTTCATGGGGCTCAGTAGAGAATTAACCCTCTGCGACTGCCCACCTTTCAAGGTAAACAAAAGCTTATCCTCTGTATTTAGAGGGGGAAACACCTGAACAAAAAAGTCTCCCCCTTCGTATGTGAATTCTGGGCACTTTCAGTCTAAGGAAACACTTAATATGAGCAAAATATGTAAAAGTCAGGAATTGCTGATTGAAGCGAGATTTTGATAAGGGTGGACAGTATTGGTGTGGTGCCTCGACAAAGACCTCTGCTTCTTGCATATGATTGTATGGTAATCTTACCCAGCTAGTGTTTTCTTAATGTCCTGGGGAGCCTGATCATTGTAAATTACCTGTGACATCTCATTAATCCTCTTTTTCCTCACAAACGCATAATTAATGGTAACATTGACAATAATACACAAATTAGCTAAGTGACGCTTTATGGTGTTGGTTTTGATTAACGTCAGGAACCCAAAAATGACATTAATGTAATGCAGATCCCAAAAGGCAGTATGCACTTTGACCCCAGACATACATTTCGTTTGCACCATCTCCAAGATTAATCCTCCCTCTGGATGAAGACAAGACAAAACTCTGGCCACTGGCAGTGTGTGCCCGGCTGTCGGAAAACAAACCGCCTCGACTGCATTTGTGTAAGAAGGAAATCTTAACGCATAGAAAACAACAGCAGAGTGTCATTTCCCATTGTCTAGTTAGGACAAAGATAAATGAGCCCCTGTCAGCCTGAGATCAACTGCTTCTCCACTAACTTCTATTATCTGCTTATTTGTGGACCAGCGTTTAATTAAAAATATACCTAGATATGTGAATCACATGACAAACTGATTGAAACTACTTCCCTTTCCACTATAAATGAGGTGTTTGTTTTTTAAAATAATAATGATAATAATAATAATAATAACAGTGAGCTGCATATGCATTTCAATGTCCAGGCTCTCTCCAGGATAAATTCTTATTAACCACAAGAAGGTGCAGGAAAAAAAAATCAATGAATGAGGAAATAAATATCCTTTGTCTCTGACTTGAGTAGTAAGGAGAAAACCCAAGAGGGCATCAGGACAATGTAAAGTTAGCTGTGGAAGAGAGGAAGCGGGAAGGAAGGTGATGCTAATTCAAAGACACTTTTTCCAGGTTACAAAGGCGAGACCCTCACTTGCAGTCAGCCAGAGAATGACCCTGTTGCAGCAGCACCAGTTTCTAAGTTCAGGTTTAGGCATGAGATGTTCTTAGACTGTTGCTTCATTAGTCGTGATTTTCACAAATCCTAGTCTAGTGTTCCGTCTTTCTAACACCCTAAAGAGGTGGCGTATGCTAATTCTTTTAAGATGAAACTCCCCCTTTTCTTCATAACAATTATTTATAGCTGAAAACCCCTAATGGTATATATAGTTTTGGAAAATAGTGTAACAGCGCCATTCTTGATGAATTTGACATCTATTCATTTAGGCTATTTTTCAAAGGGTTGCAACTAAACCTCAGTCCTGGCTAATGACCATATTCCGTTTCAGTAATGGAGTAGGAAAAAAAAGCCATATTTCCGTGCTTTGTTCTATTATTCACGTAAATAACTACCGTGTGGAGAATGCTTTATGGAGAAAAATATATAACACATAGAGCAATGTTTTAAAAAATTTGAGCTAAATCTACTAGAACTGAAAAAATCACCAGAATTACAAAACACTGTGTATCATGTTGGTTTTTTTTAAAGGTATTTATAAAAACAAAACAAGAATATCCTAAAAGAACATTTTAGTTGCTATGGGCATGCACTTTCAATTATAATATCCCCTAATTCCCTCCTGCCCCCCCCAAGATGAAAACAGACTACTTTACAATTGCTTTTCCTAACAATTTAATTTTGAAAAATCTCTCATCTGTCCCTACTTGCAGTACATTTGCCTTATGGCTATGTTTAATCTCATTTCTTTTTTTTTCTTTCATATTTTTTGCTTAGAGTTATGGGGAGAATAAGCATCTATTTGCAGAGGATTTTCCATGGTTGCTCATCTAAATATTATTTTAAAATGGAGAGCGGCTCATTTCTTTTCCATCAACATATTAAGTGTTAGTCCCACGGACTTGTGGCAGCACACAAATCCTACTGTAAAGCAGACAAGAATTGACTAGGACGGGGATTCCTCCCCAGTTCACAGTTTCACTGTTCCTAACCGAACCATAAACTGAGGTTATAACAATAAATTATTTTTATGATTTGGGGAGGAATAAGATGGGTTGAGTTTTCAAAGCTCTTTAGGTTTAGTTCACATGTTCATGGGACCAAAGATAACCCAGTGTTAGAAGGAATTAAAACTGGCCCTTTATTAAATAGAGCTCCAAGGTAGGTACAGTACCAAACTAGTACTTGATAAATATACTAGAAATATTTCATTTCTTTATACTGCAAAACCAAATAGGATGATTGAAAACTTCAAACACAAAGAAAGGGAAAAAAAACTTAAACAAACGACCCTGACAATCTTTTAATCAGAGCCATTGTTTACAACATGGCTTTAAGGTCGTCGTGGCAACATGTTTAACTCGTTAACAACACTCGCCCCGTTATGAAACTTCATTCTTGGGCCGTTTGATTCGTCTATAGCTGAAACCACCCCAAATGCCTTCATTGACATTTTTCCAACAGTCACAGTGGCTCTGAGAGCAAATGTATCATTTTCTCTTTTCATCTTCAGTTCTCAGAGAGCAATCTGTGAAGCCATAATTTTACACGAATCTCTTTCCAGGTTTAAATGCAATACACTAACTTTTAATAAGATCCCTGAGGTGCGGCAAATAAAGAGGCCGCTTGTGGGAAAGTGTGTTTTCCTAAGAGTTTAATCGGGTATTTCCACACCACAACATTATGTAGACATGTTTTTTTGCTTTGAAAACATAATCTTATCAGGGGGTAGTTGGTGTAAAATTCCTGTCTGTTTTCTTACCTTTGAATCTGAGCTCTATTTATAAGGCTCCATGAGCGATGTCTCCAACTAAGGCGTTTCCTCACTGTGGAGTTTTACATGAGCACAGTTAATAAGAAAACACACAACAGTGTGTGCAGGATGTCAGTTCAGCTCCCCAGACGGTCCAACCTCATCAAAGTGTACCCTTCCCATTGGGGAAAAAGACATGACAGCATGGTTAAAGCTGCGTCTGACTTTGTCTTTCTGGTATTTTCCTCTTGCTGAAATAATCTTTTCAAAATAAACAAAGAAGATGGATTCTCCGTCTTTTATTTGTGTAAACCAGTGAAGGTAGGACTCCCTAGGAGGGAAACACACACTTCTTCTCTTCTCGTATGGAAAAGCTGAAGAAACTTGCTGTGGCCAAAATGCGAACATTTAATCCTCCTGACTGGATTTTAAAATGCAACTGTGGATTTTCCATAAATCTGTGTGGTGACATATTTCATAACATTACATAAGATCTTCCATGCCTTTTTTTTTTAACTCTTGCAAGAGTGGTCTGTAGAAAGTCACACTGTTACACTGAACTTTTTCAACAAGTTAATTTTCATTTGGATGCGAATCTCCAAGTTGTGGGAAAATAATTGTTACTACATCATAACAGACTTACCTGTTGCTCTCTGAAAATTCCCACCATCAAAAAGTGTAGTTTTCATTTCAGTTTTTAGAACATCCCCTCCCAACCCCTGAGGGGGCAGGGAGTGGGTATAAACAGGCCCTCTGAATTTGCATTTGCCTTCTGAGCTTTGTTGTTCTAGACAAATGGAAATAAAGTCACACAACTTAGAGCCCCAAAGAACATTCTTCTACACACCTCAGCTTTGGTTTTTTGGGTAACTGCCCTACGGAGACTGTCTTTATTAAAGATCCTAATGAATGTTCTGCCTGTATTTTTCTACTAGGAATGTCAAATAAGGTTTGGAAGCAAATGTAAACCGTAATGCAGTGACAGACACTAAAAATAGCCCTATAAATCTGTTCATTTTGTTTAGATAGTCTCCAGAGCTGTAAAAAGTAGAACTGCTCGGCTTTATTATTGTTTTGGAAAAACTAATCCTGTAGAGAATAGACCACTGATGATACTGTATTACTTTTCAAAAGATTTATTAACACTGTCCCCAGACTTATTTTTGAAAAGAAACTTTATCCTGTATTTTTCCCATAAATCCACTCCATAATCAACTCAATGGAATTTACAATGGCAAAAAAAAATCCATTTATTCATTAGAATTAAGATTTTTTTCAGAGTTTTTTTATCTAACATGGAAATTAAATTAATTAAAATTCCAAATGGCATCCTCCCCCAGCAATCAGTCACAAATAGGTTGTTTCCTACATTGCCAGTAACAGTCACAGGATTTACACCTAAATTACCAGCGAGGTTTTCAAAATAACTCCAGGAGAACATTTTTTTAGAACATTTACAATTTGAATAAACAACAACAAAAAAATAAGTAAACAAAAATCAGACATTTCTCTGTGAAAAAATAGCTACTGTAAATTACGATCTTTGATGAAAGGTGTATTTTTAGAAAACCGTGTAATTTGAATTTTAGAGGTTGGGTGGTGGGTCAAGATTGAAGGGAGATGCCTGAGCCTCTCAGAGCCTTAGGAGGGGGCTGGTCTTGTCTCCTGAGAAGTGGAGGAGGAGTAAACCCTTCCTTCCCCCTTCCTCATGATAGGCACGGAATTCTAAGGACTGGCCGGGTGACTTTGCACTTAGGCCAAGACTGATTACAGTCCAGGGCTTTGTTTTTAATGCCTATCCCAATGGAGGCAAGTATAAACAGACAAAATGACTAAATTGGGCAGCAGTCTGACCTTTCAGAGGAGAGGCAGTTTAAAAACTGCATCAACTTTTCTTTGAAGAAACAAGCTTCATGTCACTGAAGGGAGCCTCGGCAGCTTGGCTCATTTGCTTCCACATGGCCAAACTGTACACTTGAATTACCAAGAAATAGGAGTTCCTAAGCTTGGAGCCTCCTTCTCCCTGCCCCCCACTCCCCAAGCCTCTTCCCCTTGAGTTCAGAAAGAAAATAGTGTTACTAGTCAAGTGATCATTGTCCAAACCACCGGCAAGCAAGCCTCGAACAAGGCAGAGCCAAGCAATCATTAGTTCAGCGTTCAGCTCAGATTTCTCTAATGTTCAATTAATGGGCTAGATTTCATCCGAGTTTTTTCTTCTTTCTTTCTTTTCTTGTAAAGTCTGGGTAATGCTTCCAGCCTTCTTTTAAAGGACTTGTAAGAGCCAGCTTTATAGTCTTTTATCGGTTAATATTAAATTTTTTTTACAAAAACTAAGCTATGGTTTCTGACAAGCTTGCACGTTCGGTTTGAAATGACTAATTCGGGGACCTGAAAGTGTATGTTGAGAAGGTTCCAGCATCACAGTAGAGGTGAAACCTCAGCTTAATGACATAAGACATAAACAGCCAAGCCAGCTTTAATTTATCGAAAGTTTCTGATTTATGTAGCGAGGTAACACAGAGAAAAATTTAAGACTATCTCTTAAGTTGTACAGCTGAACGGTGAACGACAGTCTGTCTTTCCCCTAAGTGTATTACATATAATGCTTCAAATATTGAGAGGGGTGTAGTGTTTTTTAAAGTATTTCTAGACAAATGCCACCATAAAAAAAAACAACTACCACCATGAAAGTAACTAAGCAGAACTTTCAAAAGTGAAAGAAAAGCGATAGCACAATTTTTGTTTGTAAACCCATTGACATAAAGAGTCTAACCTGTCGCAAATTAGGCTTCATATACCGTATGTTATGGAAGAACGGTCAAAGCTGGCAGCATTTGCTTTCGTCAGTTTTTGTGTTAGAATTTTGAGAAGCTGGATTTGGTGAGGGAGGGGGTGACGTGGGGTGGAAGACAGGGTAATGCAGCTCAATGGCCTGTCTTCCCTGGGTATGTTTACTCAGACTCACAAATAGGAAGCTGTTTGTTCTGAAGATGGCATTGCTGCTTCGAAAAGGCAACTCATGGATTATTTAATAATATTTTAAATGTCTACTAATAAGAGTCAGAAGAAAGAACAGAAGGGGAGAGAATTGGCTCCAGGGCCAATCACACCATCGTCAAAAAGATTAACGTGCCACTAGGGGACAGCAGAAAGTCACAGAATAAGGCTCTGGCAGGGACCAGAACAAAAGGCTTTTCTTTGTCGAAAGAGAGAGGGAGATAAAGGAAAAAGAGCGACAGAGACAGACAGACAGACAGACAGAGAAGAGAGAGAAAGAGAAAGAGAGAGAGAGATTTCCAAACCAAAATCATTTTACAAGTGAATTCAAAGTACATTCCTTTAACAGTAAAAATTATTTCCAGGAATCTATTTTTAGAGTGTCCCAATCTGTATATCAGAGTGTTATAATATATACAGAACTACTACCTTGACAAATTTAAATATGATTCTATTTTCAGTTATTAGAGAGGAGAAAAGTTTCTTACATCAAAAAAAAAAAATGCACCGTAAAACCCATTAGATGAAGCACACTAATGACCAAAGCCAGCATTGGTTCAGAAAAGCCCAATGTAAAGAGGACCCAACCCATTTCCAATGGGCACAGCCACCATCTGAAGAAATACAGGTAACTAGAGAGTCGATGACAACTAAGCCAGGAACCCGGCAGTCGAGTGCTGGCACCGGCCCACCATAGACAAAGTACTTTGGAAAGCTTACACAAGAATCTGGGTATTGTGGGAGTTGAAATGAGAGCTTAAAGAGGACGAACATAATTTAACATCAGTGATTATCTTCAAAGCTAGTGTGCATGCTTGAGCTATTCGTTGTGTGTGTGTCTGCAACTGAGATCATTCCAAGTGCCATAGATTCGCAGTCACCGATGACTGCCTTAAAATGCCACAGTCTTATCACCAGCACTCTTAGACTGCAAGTTTCTTAAATCCGTGGTTTGATCTCAACAAAGCCTACACCACTGGGTACTCAGTTCCTATCTCCCCTGCTAGCAATGTCAATGACTTTTTGGAATTTTTTTTCTTTTTCTTTTTTTTTTTTTTTAGTAATTCCTACCATTTGAATACTGCTTTGATCTAGGCATTCCTAGCTTTTGATTTGTGTGGTATATATGTACTGTTTACTTGCCTCGCAATCACCACTTCCCCTTATGTCATAAAATCAAAAGGTTGAGGAGGCTTTGAAAAGTCATTTTGTCCCTTTTCTGGTTGACTCTATTGTTTTATAAAGGCAGAAATAAAATATGGCCAATCTGCTGCTTGACCCTGATTCTGATTATTTAACTACCTTAGTTCCAACAAATAGTGTGAATAGTAGTTCATGCAGCTTCTCATACACAGTTAGAATTCTTTTCCCATGATCAAAAACAAAACTTTGATTAAAATAATCTGCTTATTATAAATATTTCCCATACCTTTCTCCTTTTTTTCTTTATATAAACTCCCTCTTTTGTTTTTTCCACACTGTATTTTTGTTTTCTTTTGGCCAAACATCCTAACTCACACATTTCGCTCACCCCAGATGGTCTCTGTCCCCAGATCACAATTTATCTATTCTTTTCTTCCCCAGGTTCCTGCATGGGGGATTGCATTCTTTCTTTTTATTTTTCAACTTGGACTTTCTGACTTAAAAAATAATTAATAGCCACAAGTCAACACATTCTAAATCTGGAAAACCTAAAGATTCTCTCCTTGCGCATCCCCTGGGGTTGGGAAGGCCTTCTTAACATCTTGCTTGAGTCCCCATTGACTGCACTTAAGACCCCGCCGCTTGTACTGTCCTCAGAG
This sequence comes from Microtus ochrogaster, assembly GCF_000317375.1. Classification (NCBI taxonomy): domain Eukaryota; kingdom Metazoa; phylum Chordata; class Mammalia; order Rodentia; family Cricetidae; genus Microtus; species Microtus ochrogaster. Next base: position 22,688,821 of record NW_004949096.1, on the reverse strand, counting down.
GAAACAGAAAGCAGCTGTTCACCTCTACCTGCAAAGGGCTGTGTTCTGTCATGGAGCTGCTGGTATGCTTTCCAGACTAAACAAGGCCGCTCCTTCACCCCAGCTTCACTGAGCTTATATCTCAGCTCCTAAGCTCTCTTGCTGCCGCTTCTGGACCAACTCTAAGTTCTGCACAACTGACAGGAGTCTTGGGAACAAAAAGGACACAATAGAATAATAAGCAATTGATTAATATTGCATTTAATATGGCCAGGCATCGTCCATACTCCTAAATTCCTCTGTGACTGTCGGTATTTGTGCGTGAGCAACAGGGCTGTTTTAACCCATGAGTAGCTTGCAGGCCCATGTATCTTCTTTTCTTACTTTTAATAAACAAATCCTTCCTGATTCATGAGTAATATTTTGATCTAATAGTTATTTTTATTAACTTTTCCTCAAGAAAGCTCACTTTTTTTCTTTGTGCCTATATTTCTGTTTACCTTTGTTGTGTTGTCTTGCTCAGATTCAGACCACAGTAACCAACATCGTGTCCAAAATGTGTTAAATTTTTAGAATGTAAAATTACTTGAACTATATCTTTAAATGGTTTTGTCTTGGTGTTTAGTGAGTTGTAAGGAAAGGGGAGGCCTGGAAACACATTAGTGCAGCATTAAGAGCAAAGTAAATTTTTGCTTTCAGACAAAATCACTTGATTAACCCAGCACGAGAAGAAGAGAGGAGCAGGCATCCGTATGTGTACGTTAACTTCTAGAAAGCAAGAAACCTTTGGCCTTCACCCTGCTCTTAGCCTCAGAAAGCCTGTAACTGATGCTCTGCCTCACGACTGTGCTCACTGCCATATCTAATGTTTCATCAGCCCCACACTGAGAGATGGAGAAGCCAGATAGGCATAGAATCGCCTCTCGGGTCCCTCAGTCCTGCCGCTGGCAAACAGCAGCGTGCCTTTAGCACGCTCCTCTCGCAGGGCAGGTTATTCCACTCAGGAATGATAGTCAGCTTTTAGTCTGGAGATAAGAAGAAAACAGCAGATTCTGAGCCATTCCCATGATGAGTCACTGATAAACAAAATGGCCAGGAACAAGAATAAAGCCAACACAGAGGAAAGTGAAGATTACGATGTCCTGGAGCTGCCCAAACAGTGTTCTGCGACAAAGAAAAGGGGGAAATGACTAATTCTTATAGCTTTAACGTAAAATTATGCTTTGATGCCCTAAATGTTCACGCCCATCATCTGCATAATAGAAGATGGCTATTTTTGAGAAAACACTCATTATCTGCTATTTATCCCGTGCCATGATTTCCTTTTATAGTGCTCAGGATGGAACCCAGAACTTGGTGCGAGATAAATGTGTTCTGAGTCACATGCCCCACGCATGTGCCACAAACATGGTCTTTAAAAAATCAAGAAATTCTATGAAATTGCTTGTACAGTTCATTACTCATTCATCTCCAAGGTGGCCTTTACCAGAAAGGAGGGGGAAGGGGTGAGATTAATCCTTTAAAAATGTATCCTCTCATTTAGAGGCTAGCCTACTCCAGGAGGCCACTGTTTCTAATGCCTGCACCCAAGGCACCAAGAAGAACAGAACATAACTCATCTGTTGTTTCCGTGTGCACAGGTCGTGTACCCAGAAACCCCTTTGCTGACTCTTAAAGTCCATTGGCTGGCTCCGTGTGGGAAGTACTATCTCCCAGGAAATCGGATGAAGAAAACTAAAGGTCCATTTTTTTTTTTTAAATAATTTCAACTTCAAATATTAAGCAGGAAAATAAACAAAGCGTCGGGCAACTACTCCAGCTGTTGTCTGGCCCACGGTGAATGTAACCAGACTGTTTACTCACACAGGAGTCCTATATGAAGGTCAGAGATGTAACCAGAGCCTAAAGAAGTACGGAGGGGACCAGGAAAAATGAAATAACGCAAACTCCAAAAGCCTTTCACAGTCACTGCAGATCTTGGTTTGGGGACAAAATTATTATTTCAGTGGAAATAATTCAAGCATAAGAAAACCCTAAGTGAAAATACAAGCCTCCGTAATGAAATCTGTGGAGGTCCTAATATGAAAAACCACACGGAGGTACGCTGCAGGCTCCCGCAAGGCCTATCCAAGTCCTTCCAAACAGGCTTGCTGGCACGAGGCATGTGATGTCAACACAGGTGTCCCCTGAATGGGCAGTCCTGTTGTCTGGAAACTACAAGGGACCTTTATATTATCTCTGTCTCCTTCTGTCTAGAGTCTAGACTCTGGAATGTTCTCTTCTAGTCATCTTTTGCAATGCCATCCTTTCCCTCTCTGAGTCCACTGACTACCTCTTCCCTTAGTTTCTCTGGGGTTCATAATCTCTCTTTTCCTATGGAGCAGGGATATTTATTTTGTTAAATTGTACTTATGTTTCACTCCCACTGACATCCCTTCTTTTTTCTCCGTCATTTCTTTCTCCCCGTCCCTTTTTTCCTGTTAGGCCCCCTCTCTTCCCTTCACAACCCTCCCTTGTTCTGTCACATCAGGCTACAGCTAAGTTCTGAGCCCCTTCCTCTCTCACCCTGCACAATCTTCACCTGCAGCGCTGGTCTCTGCTCTCCTTCAATGTGCTTTATGGAGTATTTGGGGAAACGCGCTCATGCATGGGGCAAGGGATCGGGGAAGCCAGTTGGGCTACCCAAGAAAATGAAGAATGTCTCAGGAAGAGAAGACTTTTTTTATAAAAAGAAAAAATTGTTTTAATGCAGAGTACCAACAGATGCAAAACTTTAAAAGTCATAGCTATAAAACGCCATTGTCTGCATTTCAAGCACACTGCCTTTATATGCTGCAGGTGTTCTCCTGGACCCAAGTGAAGCCCAGCCATTTAAAAGATCACCAGCAATTTCATTTATTTTAGCTCTTTTATTTCCCAAAAGGTTTTCAATTGATTCCTCTAGTATAATTTACTAAAAGAAAGACAGAAGCCCCCCTCCTCCACTCCCAACCCGAATCTGAATATTTCTGTTAAGCTCCAACAAAAAAGTAGTTTATCAAGTCTGTTCTTACTGGAGACACAATTTAACCAACCTATTGTGCATGTCATTTGTAAATAATTTATTACCAAATCCAAACGGCCACGCTTTCTAACGTGTCTAAATCAACAGGAGGCAGGACTCGGTGGAAGGGTTCGCCATTAGCGCAACTAAATTTTTGTCAAGAGTATATGAAAGGCATGGTTAATATTTAATTGAGCTTATAGCACAGAAAGGCTCTGTCATCTACTTCATCGCAGTGATATACTAGGCTCAACTCTGTTCCTCTTTTGGTAAAGAGACGAATGTTTAAATTTCACACAAATGAAGCACTGTTAGAAGCCGACTAAGTTTTAGTGCTCTGTGATCCCACCTGGAAAAGACAGAATGGCCATTTTTATGTGTATTGAGCAAGGACTAGGCTATCGCCCTCCTCCCACCTCCCACCTTCCACCCTCTAAGAACAATTCTCGCACAGGTTTTCCATCTCTGACTCTCTCCATGACAGTCCAGGAGCCTGGAGAACAATAGGTGGGTTTCTTATGGTGCCTGATTGATGTTTCTGGGGTGTGAAAGTCTCTCCTGGCAGATTAGCCTGATATTGCATATTCAAACACATACAATGATGTGTTTGTCATTGCCATTGACCTTTGTCTCTGCAGCTTCCTGACAACCTTCCATAGTTATTGACATTACAAATACCAGCAACCACGCACAGGGCAAAGTATAACCTTTCATTTACCTTCATGTCCCTCAAATGGCTTGTGTGGGGAGTTTCAACAACAGCGGCAAACAATGATACTGTTGATTTCTTCCCCCTTAACTTGCTAAAATGTTTTCCATTTTCCTCTTGTTCTCAGAAAATCATGCCAATAACTCTCTACAAAGGAAACGATTTCAAATGAATACAGGTAATTAGAAGTGTCAAGAAATCAGCAAAGTAGGGTGTCTGCCATCATTTCTGTGGAAAGAGTGCCAGATTCTCTTTCAAAAAGGTCTTTGTCATTTTTTTAATAGAAGGTAATTAATGTAGACTACAGTAGAATGCGCAGGATCCCAGTCGCTTGTCTTTCTTGCCACAGAAATGGGACCATAAAGATGTTTTGATATCTAGAAACAATCTTCTGGGGTTATTTGAAAACGACTTTTAATTACAAAAGTGGTCCTTTTACTCTTTTCATTTTAAAAGGAAAAAAAAGGATTTAGAAAGAGCATATTTATTAGAAGACAAAGGGGAAGAAAGTTTTAAAAGGAAAATTCTCCGCAAAGTGAAACAGGGCTTGACTCAGCTGACAGGACTTGAGGCTGCTAGCTATGTATCAACCTATAATCTCAAATGCTTCCGAGAGTAGAGGACTAGCGCTCGCTACTGTCCTGCGTCTCCTTGAGCAATATGCGATTTTTTTTTCACTATGACCAAAGTTGAATTAACTACTTGACTCTATTAAAGTGCTCCGTCACCTTAGGCAGGTGCTGTAGTTCTGTGGGAAGCTCCATTCCTCAGTTGCACCAGGCCTTGGGGTCCATCCTCAGCAGGAGTTGGGTAGCACCCCTCCACGAGATCCTTTTACCATTCCCCCATTCCCATTCGTAGAGATGAGGGTGACGCTGAAGTCAATTCTAAGTTCGCCCGCTGGCTATCCTGTGCTGTCTCTCCTGTGCTGTGCAGCGGGACTGAGCCTTCTTAGGCTACTGCATGTACTAATATGTGTGCTCATTCTCACTCTGCCCTTTTTAACACAGCATTTTCACTTTTATTACAAGTTTTCCTACTTTAAGAGAAAACATAAGGTCTCAGTCACAACTCCTGTCTAAAACCTTGATTATGAAGTGTTCTCAATACTGACTCTAACATTGAAATTTGATTAACTTACGATCATTATAAAATATACCTGGCCCTATAAAGACAGGGTGAGCCAAGCGTACTCCAGCACATTTCCCAAACAGTTTCTCAGCACACAGTCTCACTTTAAGTACAAGCATGTAAATAAGAACCCAGTAAGCAGGATCCTTATTATGTCTTCCTGGAAATAAGAGACTGGGGAAAATAGACCCAAACTCTTCTAATAAATCTTTGTCAACACAACAAACTAAATAGGATTCTGTTTTCCTTCTTAGCCCTCATCTTGAGATTAGCATCCTTTGTAAAATCTATTCCACTCATCGGACAAATAAAAACATGAAATTTTAATTAATGTCTTAATCATGTTACACCACTTATTAGTATATGCTGGAAAAGTCAGAATTTAAATGTATTTTAATTGATGAGTCAGGCAATCAAATCAAAATTTCAGAAACAATGAATCTGGCAATTTTAGAGAAAAAAATACTATATCAATACAAGCATAATCTCTAAAGGTAGGTGTTAAATTATTGCTTAAAATCTAAAACATTTATCTTTAATGTTTTACCTCTAGTTGTGATATGGCAAAGTGTTGCCAAATCATCAGTAACAGATATACTTCCCAAAGGTAAGTAATGTCCTAAAATAGCAATTTGGTCAGATTGATTCAGGCACAAGCGAGGCTCGATGCGATGGGCCCAGCATTGAATTGAGGAAAGGATAAAAACATCAGAGGCTGTTTAATGATAAAAGAAAACTAAATTAGACATTGGCAACTGAAGTGAATGAACTCTCAGCATTATGTAAGAAACAAGAGCCTGAGTCAGGCAGAAGGAAGGAGAGGGCACTGGAAGGAACGCTGTGGAACAGCGCATGAGTTGGCGTTGGGTGACATCGCTTCCTCTATCACAGAACTCCCTCTCTCTTCAGCTGCAGAGCAAAGGTGGTCAGGAGAATAAGCCATCTGTGGCAGGCCTAAGACAGTTGCGTCACCTTGCCTGCCATGTCATACCATTGGTGCTAAGATCAGGACTCTGCTTATTCAGAACTTGTGATACAAAGCTTACCTAGAGGCAAAGGATGTTAGATAGAATAGCCTGGCTGTGTATGCTCCAACCAGAACGGTAGGTGGCTGGTCCCTGGCTCCTCCCTGGCTTCCTCTCTTACTTGAGAAAGAATAACGGCACTAGGGTACAGAGCATTGCTCTTCTGTGAACAACGGATATGAGCTGTTGATTTTCAAGTTTTATTGTGTTTTATCTTCAAGAAATAGATGTCCTTATTGATTAATCACTGTCAAAAGTAATAGAAAAACATTAACAGTACTCAAACACAAGATGACTGGATATGCTTTATTGTACACATGGAAATTCTAGGCAGGGCCATGCAAAGTAAATAGCCAGTCACAGTTTTGCAACGGTCTCACCTCTTGCAAAGACCACTCATCATGCTTCAATCATCTTTGTTCTCCATCCCCAAGATAGGTCTACTCAGACTAACTGAAATAACACCCTATACGGCAACTGGTTCTCCAGGCATACCTTCGGAAAACTCCTTTTTCTCCCTGGCTTATGACCATATACCATGCTCCTACTTCTTTAAGCAGTCTATAAGCTTATTGAAACACTTAGGTTTGTTCCATAAGACCCATATGTATCTTCTCATGACTAGATAATTATAGATAAAATCTACACTTAAATTTTCTAGTCAAGTCATATCTTCCAAATTATAAACTGCAAACATGCAGTTGTCCTCTGGTTGAGCCAAATCAAAGGTGTAGGATCATCTAGAGCTGCATCGGCACCCTTTCTCTTCACGGAAGGAGGATATGCTATTTGAGTAAGGTTTGTCATGTCGTTAATTCTGACTCATGACGGAATACTATTTTTTCAACTGGGCCATCTGGTATGTAAAGTACATGTGTGTTTGGAGGAGGGTAGAGGTCATAAAAACCAGAAAAGGGTGATGGAAGAGGAAAAACGGTCTCAGAAGAGAGTTAGGGAAGAGAAAACAGAGAGTCACCGGATGAGTGTTAGAGGATGGAGACCTGTGATGGAAGAGAACGAGAATCGGCAGAGGGGGCAGGAGAGAGGGGGAAGGGAACAGGGAAAGAAGATCAACACAAATAAATTACATATTGGGGCTGGAGAGATGGCTCAGTGGTTAAGAGCATTGCCTGCTCTTCCAAAGGTCCTGAGTTCAATTCCCAGCAACCACATGGTGGCTCACAACCATCTGTAATGAGGTCTGGTGCCCTCTTCTGGCCTGCAGACATACACACAGACAGAATATTGTATACATAATAAATAAATATTTTTAAAAATTATATATTTTGAAATGAAATATTTCATAGTGAAACCCATTACTTCAAATTCTAATCTAAAAAATAACTTAAAATTGCTAAAAAGCTGAAATATATAACTCTCCTTCAATCAATACCAACTTAAGCACTACTTTGAGGTAAGCAATCAGTAACATGCACCGTGCTTTGCCACAGAAATACCTGTATATTCCTGCATTGCTCACATTCGCTAAGACAGGGGACCACCCAGAGGCCCATCAACAGATGAAGGAGAAAAGAAAACGCAGTACACAGTCGTAATGGAGTTTTATTTGGTTGTAAAGAAAAATGAAATTATGACATATGCAGAAAATAAATGGCAGTAGAGCCTGTGTTCAACAAAATATGACAGTCTCAGAAATATAAATATTGCATATTTTACTCGTATGCATAAAACGTATTATATACGTAGTGTAAAGTAGAAGGCCAGAGAAGGTAATGAAGGGAAAGACAAAATATTATGGTTTTTTTCATATGTATGTGTATGTGGGGGGGGGTGTTTTTGTGTGTGTGTGTATAATTTCATGAAAATAGAAGGGGAAACTATGGGGGTATATATGAATATGAGAAAAATACAATTAGAAAAAAAATATAATTATATATATTTATATGTGTGTATAAATATGTCTAATGGAGCCCATTATTTTTATTCTAAAAACCTCATTAAAACTTATGAGCATAGCATCCATGTTGTAGGTGTTTGGAGTTCAAGCTTTATATATCCCCTTCAACATCTAGCAAAGTAAAGTCAGGACAATCTATCAATATTAGAGAACATTTCAAACCATACTGAACTGCAAGCAATACACATTACCAGTGCTCCTTGTATATACTTAATAAACTCCCCTTTCAAAGCAAGAAACAAAAACCTGTTGATTACCAGTTTCTCCTGGACGACTTTATCAATGAAGTAACTAACGAAGCCAGGAGACTTTATAGTCTGGCCCTCTATAAAGACATTGAAGTGAATTAGCAAGAGTGTCGGAAACCGAGTATCAGAGATGGTGCCATGAGAAAATGGATTCTGCATCTTACCAAAATGCTTGTCCAACATATTGTTCAACCTCACTCCCAAATTCTTATCTCCATTCTCCGCTTTAGCATTTTACCAAGGCACCCCTAACTGCCCGGTTGTCCTCTAGCTGTCCCCTTTTGGGGTTCCATACTGCAACAGTGATGTTTTCCAAATACAAATCAGATGATGTTTTTCCTCTGCTCAGAAATCATCAAAGATGCAGGCATTTCTCAGGCTTTCCCAGCTTGCTTAAGTGGTGTCATAGGCATAGACCTCCGTTTCTTTCATGGGCTATTTCCCTGCCTTTACTAACCCTAGAGTCTTTGAAAACATTGATCCTTTATTCTTACCTCACTTCTGCCTTAGGCAGGAGCCCTCAGAAGATAATGTTAGAGGGGACACCTCAGGTTCCTTCTAAACAGCGGGTTCTGGTTCAAGCTGGGGCTGACAATTCCACACCTCCAGGAAGCTCTCAGCTAGTGCCAGTGGAGCTCTGCTCATCCTCCTGACTTCCACTCTAACATCACTTCTTTGGGGATGCTCTTCAGGATTCTAAATCTAGGCTACTTTCTTCCCAGGTTCATCATAATAATCCAAATTTTAATCCACGAACTAATAAAGGCTCAAAAAATCCTCCTCTGTTACACACTCCACAAAAAAACAAAGAACAGTTTTGTTTATCACTGAGTTCCTCACTGAATAAGATACTATAGAAAATATTCAATAAGTTGCTGGAAAGGTGGCTCAGTGGTTAGCTTGCACAGTGCTCTTGCGGAGGACTTGAGTACAGTTCCCAGCACCCATATTGAGCAGCTCACAACTACCTGCAACTTCAGGTCTTGAGGATAGGATGTCTCTGGTCTCCATGGGTATATCTGCACTTACATGCACATATTACACACACATTCACATAAAAACACACATAACTTTAAAACTAATATAAAAGAAATATTAAAATTACTAAATGAATTAAGGCTAGAAGAGTGGACTCATCCTGTAAATCATTGATATTTAGTATAATGGAGTGTTTGGAGTTTTTTGATGAAGTGGGAGTCATGTAACCCATCACTTTCTTTTTGTTCCCTTGTCTTTTGGAAATTTTCCTAAATGTGCCTTCTATGTAATAAGTAACTTAACAACAATGCTTTAGTTTTTAACTATAATAATCTACCTTCCATTTTCCTACTGTGACTTTTTTTTATATCTTATCTTTAACTGTCTTATCCATTGATGTTTTGGGGAAAATATTTGTAAACAAGACACACCAGGCACATTTGTAGTTATACTTTTATAGATAGACAGAGAGAGAGATAAATCATACATACATACATAATACATACAAAACTATAAATACAAAACTATAGCTATAGATACAAAACATGGAATCTGGAATTTCATAGTTGATATCTAAATCCTAACTTATTGAATTAATATCATTATGTCCTTGGAAAGGAAACTTTTACCTTCTATTTAATGAGGTTGTGTAATCTAATTTAGATACATTTAGAAATAATACTGGACCTCTATACTGCAAAAACTCAAAAAGTTGCAACTGTTTTTTATGATATCTATTGCTAATGGATATAAAACAGTTACTAAACCTTTTTTTTGTAGATGCCATTTGCCATTTGTTATAGACTCAGAATGCTCCATTAGCTAAAACTTCTAAAGCATGATTAAGTGGATTCAACATTGAAGAACACTATGAAGGAATCTAAGAAAAAAAAACTCCACAAAAATAGAATAATATTGACTTGTATGCAAATCACACTAGACACAGTGCAATTGATTGATTTGTACAAGGTCATAAAGCCAGCCAGAGGAAGGGAAAGTCTACCTTTCAGCATAAAATCTACAGCTAATTATTATTTCAATAATTTTTGATTCCCCAATAATGTCCTGATAGTCAACATTAAATATCAAGATATTGAGAAAAGGGTTTGAAATACGGATAGTAAATTTTATGGCAGAATAAATAAAGTTGGGCAATTTATATTGAAGATATTTGCCCACAACCAGAGATGCAATAAAAACATCCTCCAATGCAGAGAGACTGGGAGAGCTGCCCCGGGGAAAGCTTCCAATCAGAACCTTCTCGGTGTGCTGTTTCCCTGTGTGCAAAAGTTTTGAAGCTTCACTGCACCTTAGCGTTCCTGACAATCAGTGTAAAAGGGACATCGAAGCCAGATTTGGACCTAAAAGAGGGGGGCCTTGCTGTCTACAAGCAGGGACTTGATGAGTACTGTCTCGAATGTAGCTGTAGGGACAGCATAGAAGGATAAAGTAGGAGCGCCTCACACAGCCCCTTGCACATCCAGGAGGAGGTGCTTCTAAAAGACGGGTGAGTACACAAAGGCGGTGAATAAGAGAATGTGTATTTTCTACTAACAAAACCCAATCTCAACAGCCAAGTGGGGTTAAGCGTCCATTTTACTGAAATCAGATTAAATTGAAAATCAGATCATTTATAGGAAAGAGCTTGGAGTAGCCAGAACATCTTTTGTAGGATTAAAGATCTGTTTCGTCTCTCACTTGACGTTTTCAGTTTTGTTTCTGTTTCTCACAAGTCTTCAAAGGGCGGGGAGGGACTTTTTAGGGGAGAGAAAATATTGATTTCAGTCAGAGAGTGTGTCAAATTTCAAACCAAAATTAAAATTCAGAGTAATCTAGGCCCATAAATAAAGAGGCCACGAAGCCTCCCCTACCAAGAGCTGAGTCTTACTTACCTCCACGGACTGCGTCTCAACTCAATAAACCCTCTGGTGAGTTCAAATCCCATCTCTTGCTCTTTCCTTCCCCAGCAGAGCCTCTGCAGTCAACATTTGGTGGGATGACTAGGCTGTCCTTTAATTCAGTTTTGAGATTTCCAGGCCGTGCACGAACCTGCTCTCCTAAAGTTCAATTCCATTCAAATCAGGAGAAGGGACAAGTTCTCTCTTGTGTGATGGGACTAGAAAAGCATGCATATTGCTTTAACAAATGTACAGATTCCTGCAAATCAGAAGAATTCTACACAAAAGAAAATTCTCCCATGAAAAGAGGAAAAAAAAATCGGTTAATTTCTGGTGCAAAGAAAATGACATTCCACTCTCCCCCGCCCAAAATGTGCAAAGCTGTGGAAAAATAAAACGCAAGATTTTAAGGTCTGAAGTGTAAGAAAACCCTCTGTCATGAAGACATCCAAATATCTTTTGAACTATTTACACCATATGCGTCCCAATAAGGCTCCTTTCTGATTAAATAATGACAAGTAAGTGGAACCAAAGAGGGCTTCAAAGACCTTTGGATCTTTACACAGCTTTTTGTAATTTTGTAAGTGTGAAATTTAGCTATCATTATACAAATGTTCTAAAGCATAATTTTCTTGGTCTGTAAAATGTGTCTAGGAAAAAGATGCTGTACCCCATAGTAAGCACTGGAGAAAGAGGGAAGAATAAATTAATAACAAATGAATGTTTAGGAAAGCAATGCTAATGGGATATGCATTGCCTTTAAAACTTCAAGCATAAACTGAATTACTTAAAAAACAGTATTTGTGAACCTACAATGGAAAATTGCCTCTTTAAATTGAGAATTAGCCAAGCAGGTTAGATGGTGTACAGCAATTTACAGTGCCGGCTAAACACAAAGGGGGAATGGGACAGTGGTTAAAAATCTCAATAGCTCGTAATGATGTGAAAAGATATTTCTAACAAAATCTTAAGTGTAAAAGGCTGGGGAAACTGCTTACATAGTAAAATAGGAAATCTTTCATATTAATATGAAGCTATGCTGGATTAAAAGGACCAAAGAGTGCAATAGGAGATGGGATTAGAAATGTTTTCTTTTAATTTTGGTGGAAATGAGCATATCCAACATCTTTGCATGTGAATATGTATGTGTGCACATATGCACAAATGTGTACTTCTGCATGTGGAGACCAGAAGTCAACATCATCGAGTGTCCTCCTTGATTGCTTTTCACTTTATTTGTAAAACAAAACTTCTCACCACATCTGGGTCTCACTGATTCCGTTAATCCGGTTGACCAGTGAGCTCCAGGGACTTTCCTTTATCTTCATCTCCCCAGGACTGTGGTTACAGAGGTATACTTTTACACTAAATTTTCACACAGGTGAAACTCTCTAAGAAAAGATGACTATTTAAAAAAAATTCTATAGACTCCAGTGAGCTGTCTGGAAATTCAAGGGCTTCCAGGCAGACACCTCACCCTGGAAGGCCAAGAGTGATGCTGACAGACCTCTGCATGAGATCCTGACCATGTCAGTTGCCCCCAAACAGAGAAAAGTAGATGGAGCGAACACACTTGATTTTTAAATTAAATCAGAGAAACAAATCCAAAGCTCTAAGACCTTTTACAAACCACAAACACTGCTTTTCTACTTCATTGTAATATTATAAGGCCAGTCATCTAGATCCTTCCCAGTGAGGTAGCAGGATATAGGTAGCCGTTCAACCTCACCATTATGGCTTCTTAGAAACTGCAGGGAGCTGAAATGGGATGCTTTCCATCTTCCAATCAGTGTCACCAACAACAAATGCCTGGGTCTAGACAAGATTTTAGGTAGATAGATGGTAGATATAGTATAGCTGCCAGATAGATAGACAGACACACAGATAGATACATAGATAGATAGACAGACACACGACAGATAGATACATAGATAGATATATAGATAGATGAGAATGAAAGATTCTTTATTCCAAGAATTTTTCCTACCTATGTTGTCCAAGAACAAGGGCAATATGGAGTAGGAATTTTCCCAACAAAAATGAAAGAAAAATAATTATTGTGTGTAGGCATCGTGAGGCTTTGCAGGTTTTATAATAAAGAAGCAGATAAATGAACATAGCAGTAAACCATTTCACAAATATTTTGGTGATATTAGCAAACAATGCAAGAGAACCAAAGACAAATTTTGCAGTGACCCATGCCATCTGCTGCCTGGCATGGTCTAGTACAAAACTGAAAATCCTGTCACCAGCACCACATGCCTTCAGCCTTTCAACAAAGCAGCATCCAGTCACCCAAGGTGTTAGGCACAAAATGACTAGTCAGCAGTGCCCTTGCTTGGGTGACTATCTCTGATAATCCCACACAGCTTGTGGTAGGAAGGAATGTGTTAGAAGCAGTGAAATGAACTTAAGACATGCACCATGGGGTGAAAGATGCCTGTGACTGTGTTTCGCAATGACTGAGTTAGGCAGAGCTTGTGTTGGAAGATGTTTCAGAAAGCTGTGAAATAATAACTCAGGGGAAATTCTTGGTGTGGTTAATAAAAACGTTAAGGACAGCCCCAAATGCAGCCCTAAAGCGCATGCACATTCACATGCTGAAGAGAAAGGCCCTTAAGATGCAGAAACAATTAAAAGACAACATAAGAAGGATGGTACTGGAGAAGAACATATATAAATCGTGTGGAAAGAAACATTATTCTTTTGATTCACAGAATTTAGGTAATCATGCCAAAGCTCTTTCCTCTTCTTAAGAGGTACTTATTGAGGAACTAGTTTGTGCCAGTTATAGGACCTCCTTCTTTCATGTGTGCCAAACAGATATGGCTTGTGTATTCTAAAAGTTTCAAATCTAGAGAGTTTGTATCTAGGACAGGGTATCAAAAAGACATCCACCGGATGTTGTTCTATCTAAAAAGAGATGTAAAGAGTAAGCAGCAGATAACAAAGGCAGGAGTGAGCCAGAGCCTGAAAAAAATTCCACTTGAGAACATCCAGAGGTAGCATGAAAAGGACAGTGTAGATCGGCATACTGAGCCTCGAGCCAAACGCTACCAGCTGGGTTTAATGGAGATGTTGCATTACAAGGTCACTCCTATGTCTTCCAAACTCTGCTTAAGATACTAGGACTCATCCCAAAAGGCCTAAAATCCCAAGTATCATTGTATACAGAGTAGAACTTTAGCAAGGTCATTGTGCTGGTGTCATGGAAATGTTACCATTGTTTAATAAGGTTTGAGGGTGGAAGTTCAGGCTGATAGAGTACATAGTGCAAACAAGAACAATCAGAAGCTGACAATAGAGAGGGAAAGACAAGGTGCAAATCTGAGGTTTAATGATCAGAATTTATAAATGAATTGAATGAGTATGGTAAGGGACATGGAGATGTCCAGAGAAATTTTTCCTGATTTTTTTGTACAAAATGGCCACAGGTTGCTTGAGATAGGGGACCCTAGCAAGAACATACAATCTGGGGAAGGATGGACTTTGAATTATTTTGGATGCCTGTAGTCTGAGATGCCTTAGATATAGCCATTCATAAAAGCTTAGAGTATTATGTATGTGCAGTACCCACAAAGACCTGAAGAGGGCCTAGAATTCCCAGGAATTGGAGTTACAGAGGCTGTGAGCCACTGGGCACCGAACTCTGGGTCCTATCATAACTGGGAAGCCACCTTTAGAGCCTCCAGAGCAACGCTTTGAAGGACTCCGAGAGGGAGTACCAATGCTGAGTCAAGATACACTGTTTTGCACGATGAAAAGAAAAACAAGGTTGTGGGCTACAGACATCAAGAAAAGTGAAAACTGTAAGAATAAACTGCTAACCATGACGTCACCTTCTATTACTGACAAACTTCCGTAAATTCAAAGAATGCTCAAAAAAAGCACACATCCACCCACTGCCCAAACAAACACAACAAAGCATTCCTTCACAGCATTAAAGCATTTGCTTTTAAATAACAATAGTGCTTTAGTTTGTGTACCAAAGGATGGCCTACCCACAGCAGTGAAAGCTTAATGGGTCTAGAAATAGAAGCTCCTGTTTAAAAATCACTCCTTCCAAAGCAATGGCTACAAAGAACGGGTCACTGAAGAGTTGTAGCCTGGATTTTTGGATTTCAGACAGGTCCTACGGACTCCTAAATTAGCGGTATCTGTGAATGTCTTCAAGAGGGCATTTTCCCAACTGAAAGGTTCTTCTTCAATCGTTGAACTATTCCGAGACCACAGTGCCCAGGAAAGACACTGCATTTCTTACCTTACAAGGATTACCCCAAATTGAAGCACTTCCTGATGTTACTGATACAATCACCCTGCCTATTGACTTGATGCAACCTTCATTGTTATTTCTAAGTTCAAATCCCACCCCCAGAGGGACTATGGCTCTGTCTCTACCTCTACCCAGCAAAGCTGGAAATTCACAACCAATTCCTCCCCTAGCTCCGTCTCCACTTCCTCTTTCTTGTTTCATTTGAAACAGGGAATTGTGCTGGGATGTAACTCTGTCTAGCATTTTTTTCTTTGGAACTCTCAAGCCCGACTGTGGGTTTTTTGTCTTGTTTTGTTTTTGACTGTGGGTTCTTTAGAGCTGCAAGAAAGGGAGAAGGAAACATGGCTCAGTGGTTTAGAGCACTTGTTGCTCTTGGACCTGAGTTCAATTCCAAAACCCACATGGTGGTTCATGATTATAGTGGTATTTTGTTTGGATTTTAACAAATAAAGTTTGCCTAAAGATGAGAGTGCAGAGCTAAGCCACTAGAGGCCAGGGAGTGGTGGCACCAACACCTTTAATCCCAGCACTAGGGATGTGGAGACAGGAGTGATATGGCTGGGTGGAGAGGTGAATAAAAGGTGAAAGGAGAGAGGAACCAATCTCAATCTGAGGTTTGGTGGAAACAGTTGCAGTCTGAGAATGAAGTCTGAGTACACGATCTGAGGGCAGGAGCAATCCTTCAGTCTGAGTATTGATAGAGGTAAAAGAACTCTCTAATGCCTGGCTGCTTTGCTTCTCTCATCTTCATCATTAACCCTATATCTGACTTCAGGTTTTTTATCATTAATATCAATTAGAATTCATGCTAATGCTACATGTGACTATCTGTAATGCTAGTTCCAAAGCTCCAGACGCCAGACACCCACCTCTTTCTTTATGCACCAGGCATGTATGCGATACACATATACACATTCACAAATACTCATACACATAAAGCAAAATAAATCAGAAAATGTAAATAGTTGTAAAAAATGCAGACCCTAAAATGTAATGAGAGCTATTTAATAGGGATGGGATGCTGCATATGTTCAGCATGTGTTAGAAGAAAAAAATGAAATGAAGTAAAACGTGTTAGTTGTTTTTCAAGAGCACAAGGCACTGTCCTAGAATTAATTAATCTAAACAATTTCTTCAAGAGCTAGACAGTCCTATTGTCTAATGCTATGGATGAGGAGGTGAAGACTCTGTGAAGCTAAATTTTGCTTTTCTACCTGATCTCCCTGGCTACCTTGCTGCTGCTCTGTATTGCCTTCATGATCTTGCTGCATTAGCTTGTGGCTACTACTAGAAGTGGCTTCTCCAGTGTGTGAGCTGTTTCTCTCACATCCATGACCAAATTCCTTACAAAGAACAACTTAAGACAGAAAGGATTTGTTTTGACTCATGGTCTGGGAGGGAACAGCTTGTCATGGCAGGAAAGGCACACTGCAGCAGATGAAGACTCCATAGCAGCGGGACTCTACAACTGGGCATCCTCACCTCCCTGCATCTCTACATCCACCTCCAATGATCCACTGCCTCCAGCTAGGGCCCTGCTTCCCAATGGCTCCACAATTTCCCAAACTTTTCAAATGCATAAGCCTATGGGGAGAGGCTGATTCAACAACCAAGTGCAGCTAGCATTTCCCAGATATATTGTGCTTCTATAGACAGCTTCAGGCATGGAGTCTATTCAAAAGACCCTGTCCCGCAATCGGGTTTGGCTTCAGTAGTCTTATTCCTTCATAAGGGTTAAGAAAATGTAAGAGTAGCCTATGATCACACACAGGAAAACTAACATTAAAACCTCAATGGCAAACTTAATTTAAGAGTCCTTTGTCCATATGTCACTAGGAGAGACACATTATTAACTTCTGCTCAAATAACATTACCTAAGCACAAAGCTTTTCCATTGAACTCTGAACTTCAGACAAAATTCTCAAGTACATTCTTCCTTCCAAATTCTTTTGAAGCAATTTTCCCCCATTTTGCAGGCAGGAATACTAAGGAGCAGACAGGTTAAAGAGCTAAAGAGAACACAAACTGTACATTAGTAAAGACAATTACAGATTTCTCCCAAAAAATGACCTCTCATACAAGCAAATCCCTTTATATATAGTGTATAGATTCTTATAGGTAAATTCTTTATATCAATATCTTCAGACATAGAAAAAATTCTATGCTCACAACTTTATCTTTTTTTTTTTTTTTTTTTTTACTTTTAAGTCCCTGAATTAGTCAGGGATCTCTAGACTAAGAACTTACAGAGTGACTCTCTTGACATAAACAGGATAGGGATTTATAAGGATGACTTACAGGCTGTGGTCCAGCTAATCCAACAGTGACTGGCTATGATTGGCAAGTCTAAGAACCTAGTAGTTGCTCAGTCCACAAAGCTGGATGTTCTCAAGTGGTCTTCAGTAGGTGTTGGCATCCCAAAGAAGTAGGCTTTGATGACGTCAGTGAATGAATAGACCTGCTATACACGGTGAGCGCAAGAGGACAAACAGCAAAAACTTCCTTCTTGCCTGTCATTAGACAGGCTTCCAGTAGACGGTGTGGCCCAGATTAAAGGCGTGTCTTCCTGCCTCGTGGTCTGGGTTTAAAGGCGTGTCATTTCCCAGTCAAGAGGTGCGGATTAAAGGTGTGTCTTCCTACCTCAAAAGTCCAGGCGAGAAGTGGATCTTCCTACTTCAAATTAACCAATAAATCCCTCAGAAATGTTGCCTCCGTTTTTGGATTTCAGTTAATTTCTGATATAATCAATCTGACAACCAAGAATAGCCAGCACAGTCTCCATAGTGAGAATCTTAATGTAGAATCAGGTCTGGTTTTAGAAAAAAAAATTTTCAAACATTTATATTCTATATATAAGCCTTTGGGGGGATTATTTCAGAAGTCTGTGATAGGTTGCAAAAATAATTTATAAAATGTAATTTAATATATTATCACATTGCTGTATGCATTCTAAAGCTGAATGTCGCAAGTTGTACAAAGAGGCACTAATACTAAAAGGGAAGCTAGATTTTGGAACCTTGCAGCATCAATCATGACTCCCTTGAAAACTTGACACAACAATTAATGACATATCCTACATGTATAGGCGCCTCTAATCATGTCTTGGACTCCATACCAAAAGTAATACTGGGCAAAGACTTTCGGTAAATTACTTTCATTTACTCTGTGCAACTGAGTAGAAATTCTTCTTTCTGACTCCACTGGATAAATTTGTCTGCCAACATGTCCTTTTGATTTGGACAAGAGATCACATGGAAATGCTAGTGATCCTTTAGGGGGTGAGCCAAATAAATCATGTGATCTGTTCCAATGCCCAGTTTAGACTATACCTGCTTCTATCCTTTATAAAAGCGTATTGCTGCCAGAACTGGGAAGTGTGACTTTTGATCTTTCATGCTGAATAGTACCATAATATTCTCTGCAACCATAATATTCACAGAAGCAAAGATGTGACTGATATGCCATATGTCCCCTCATCCTGACGCTATTTATTCTGGAACCAAAAGTATGACTTCCAGTATTAACCCATTCTCATTCCAAGTGAGGCATACGTGTTTAAACTTCACAGAGTATCATTTTAACTTGAGTTGCACCGCCACAATAATTTTTACATTAACACAATCATTTCTAAGCACCATGTTAAGGGTGACTCATTGTAATGCTATGTTAACACATCCGACCTCATAATACATACTTTTGTCCTAGGTCTCTCATGACGGACACAAGTGGGAAGGTCAATGACATGTTAATAAGGCTCAGTTATGCTCATGAATTGTTAATTATGTTGGCGTGTTAGATGTCTCGAAATAACATACAATGTCTTCCTACATACATACACGTATCATGATGTTCTTATGATGAGAGAGAAAAAGAGGGGAAAGAGATAATATTTTTAAGACAACTTTTATTCATAAATCATCCACAGGGTAAGTCTATCTTTTGCTTTGTGAGTTTAATTGAACTTTGAATGGCTAAGCAATATATATATTTTTAAACTAAAAATTGCCCAAAGGAAACAGGCCTCTGTAAGAGAAAAGATTCTATCTCCCTCTGAATTCACTGAGAAACAGAGGTCTTTGATTCATACATGCTTTCTTCCCACCTCACAGCTGATACACCTCTTTGTGCACAACCCTCTCAGCTGTTTAAACAGGACTTAACATTTAACTGCTGCATTCGCAAAGACAAAATAGCTTTATTTGCCATCCTCAAAATGATTGGCCTGCATCGTAGGTGATTTTAAAAACAATGCCACCTCAATCGGAGGAAGAAAGAAGACAATGGCTTAGGCCAATTGCTCATAAATGTCAGATGCCCTTGCACAGGCTGAGATTAGCATGTCTGTTAGGTCACAAGGGCACGGCCCTTTCAGTTCAAAACTCCCCAAATTCACTTACCTTTTGTTTGTCATCTGTTGTGACATTTGAAGCTCAATTTGTGTGCCTGCCTTAGAAAGTCTTATCTCATTGTCCTGTAATTTGGAGTTGTGTTCTCCGTCTCCAGAGGAAGAAGGGAAACATTGGCATTTGTTCTCCAGGCCCACAAGTGCTTGTTTACAAATGATATTTTTAGAAGTGGAGTTTGAAGGGATTCTCTAACGCAATCCCAAGTACCTCTTGCGAAGGGGATAGGCTCCTCACTCCACAAATCACCGTATATTAGATAGGGAAGGGGGAAGGGGAAAAGCCAGCCACACTTCTTCCACCAGATCCTACTATCCAGCCACAATAAATTCGGGTTCTCTCCACTCCCCCCCCCACCTTGATAGGTATTCATAGATGCCTTTTTGACGTACATAAAACAGAAATACCCACTGTGAAAACAAAGGAGCGTGTGCGTGGCTGGTAATAACTCAGTCATCAGCCACTCCTGCCATGCACACACCGTGCCTTCGATCCGTTTCCACATGCAAACTTCCTTCTGCGTATAAATCAGGAGACTAAAGGGAAATAAATACGTACGCATCCCAGTGCTCCAACACCCATCCCAAGCAAGCCTCATCCTGTGTCACCGCCTCTGTCATGCAAATTACACCGGAGCTGTCAGTTGACTGAGATTAATGACACTGCGCCAGCTTCTTTGTTTCTCTCTGCGGCCATTTAGTGTGAAATACTATCCAAAAACATTATCTATCCTCGATTAATCCCACAAATTTGTTCACACGATGCACATTGTTTAGGGCAATTTACAACAGGAACATACTGAGCACAATTGCATTTAATTACTTGGGTTCTAATTACATTCATTAAAGGCTAATAAAATAAATGAAACAGCTTTAAAAGCTTCTGCAAAACACATGGGTCTTGTCTCCCTAGTGAAACATACAGTAGATGTTTGATGTGAAACACGGTTTTGACCATATATGTGTATTTATAGATTTACATACACAACGTACGCCGCGCGGTATAGGAGGGAGATTTTAAATCCTAAGCCATAAAGCTTCAACTGCTCTATGAATGCATTTATTTAATGAGTGGCTGACAGGTTTTAGGAGCCTAGCACTGTTCCTTTTATTTTATGTGCAGAATAGAGAAAAACAAATCCATTTCAAAATCGCCTTTGAATCTTAATTGTTCCCACCTGCAGGGCCTGGATGCCCAACTCTGGCTTTTCCCATGGCCACTTTCGACGGGCCGCTGACCAGCAAAGCAGGAATGTGTTCCACTCAAGCTGGTTCCTAGAGAGCATTTCTATCAGGTTCAGTCCTAAATCTCAGCTGAGACTGTTGGCTGATTCTCCTCTAACACTGTGGGAAAACTGTATAATCTAGTGTATGAAAAGTTACGATTTAAGTCACACTGACGTGTTTTCCCTGTAAGGGCTTTAAAAATGAACATACGTGTGTGTGTGTGTGTGTGTGTGTGTGTGTGTGTGTGTGTGTGTGTTTTATGTATGTGCATACATTTCGTGCACATGTGGTGGGGTGCACATAAGCACACATGTGCACGCATGTGGAGGCTAGAAGTTAGTGTCATGTGTCTTCTGTCTCTCCACTTTTTGTTTTCTTATAGTTGCTGTTGCTTTGTTTTGTTTGAGACCAAGTCTCTCACTGACCTCAGAGCTCACAAGTTGGCAAAGCTGGTTGGCCAGCAAGCTCTGGGATCGTCTGTGACAAGTACAATAAACTTTACACCACATCTTGTTGCTGTTTCATTTTGTTCTAGCATGCGTGGGATCTGAGCACACTCATGCTCACAGAGCAAGGCAACTGCCAGCTGAGCCACCACTCCGACATTACAACTTCCTTTTCAAAGCATGGATTTCTGGTCGTTTTCATGTATATTTATTGTTGGTTGTGTTTGGGAAATAATTGAGGATGAAAATATACAAAGTATTATCGTTGGTAACTATGCCAGAAAACAAGCCAACAAACCACCAACAAAACAAAACAGTGTTCAGCCCTCAGCAAAGTTGTCCCTCTCCAACTGGAGCTCTGAGTAACCCACATGGTCCAAGGACAAATGTCAGCTTAACTAATTACACTGTGTGTCTTTAAAGCCAATACCACAATTATGGAGACCATGGACAACTTGCACTTAGCCAAGATGGAGCCTGTGCCTGAAAAGGTACTGATCATGCTCGGCACCGGGAGAAGGGGTGGGGACCCTTAAATACAATGAGTGACATAGCTTTTTCTCAACAAAAATAGTTTGGTTCTGCTATAGACAATAATTGACATTTTTTAAAAAAAAAAAAATTAGTCATCTGGAGGATGACTGGGAGGGGCACCTGGATTTAGAATTTCACCTGAATTCATCTTTCTTAAAATTTAATATTTTTTAAACCGAAACTTGAAGTCCTTTTGGAAAGAGCCTGTTGGTGCCTTCCCAATAGCTGCGTTCTTTGATACAGTGGGCTTCTCTTTGGGTATCTGCCTAATAAAAATATCCTTGTGTGCACACAAAGTTAGAAAAAATAGTTCAGGCATCCCTGTTATTATGGGAGAAGAAATGGAGAGACTTTCCTCATGTCCATCTGATATGGACACATATTCAGAAGACCTAGACAACAATGAAAGGAGCCAACCAAGTCCATATGTGAAACATCAACTTATAGAATAATACATATGATAAGGAGTTAACAAGATAAAATTCTATGTAATAATGTGTGTGTTTAGGCAAATGAAAGAATTAAAAAAAAACTGATAGTGAATAATGACCTTGGAAGTGATAAGAGTCCACATTGGTCAGTTGGATATGGAGTCACACACCTTCAATTTAAACACTAAGGAGGCTGAGGCAGGAAGCTGATGAAATAAATAAATAAAAATTTTAAGTTCAGTTTATGAGAAGAATGTCCCCAGAAAAGAAATAGATAGCATTAATTACTCTGCAGATGGGAATATTGAGTAGATTATTTTTATAAGAATGTATTCACCGAGTATTGTTGTACCTGTATATTAAATAATTACTCTCTCTCTCTCTCTCACACACACACACATACCCACACACCCACCCACACACATATGGTAATTTTCCAAATTTTGTAACTAGTAGCTCTTCAGAACATGATCTGGTTGAATTTCTCAAAAGCTATACATATTTAAAAACAAAACTAGGGGAGGGGTTAGAATTTGAACGTCTCAACATTTCTCACTCAGGTACACACTCTGCTCTTCATCTGTTATTCCACATTCCCTTCGGGCAGCAGTTTGGGGACATTCATTACACATAACACAGTTGAGGCTTACTCGTTTCAGCGTTGCTCAGCCTTGCGCTCTGAGGAGCTCAGAACCGTGTCCTTTTGTGTGACAGAACACGGTGTGCACGGCGCACAGCAGACACATCTTCTGTAAAGAATGCTGCTTTGCTGCTGTTCAGTCGTTCACATGAATACCTTAGCAAAACTGGGCACTGCTAAATAAAAGTGAATCATAACAGTTTAAGAAGCAGGGCTGGGTCAAATGAAACTCCAAGCAGGAACTGAAAACCCAAATGGATATGTTCTGACTCGTGCTTACTACTCCCCTCCCGCTTCTTAAATGATGGCTTCTCGACTGCAGTGCTTGGAAGATGGAGATCATCTCAGCGTGCGGACCATTGCCTCACACACGTTTGCCTCTCATTTCCCACGTGGAGGAGGCTCATGACCATCTACAACACCACTTCCAGCATAGCCAATGCCTTTTTCTGGCTTCTTTGGGCTCTGCATACATGTGGTTCACAGATAGGCATGCCGGCAAAACGCCCAGACATAAAAATAATTTAAAAATCTAGAGAAAAAAAGTAGTGTCCAAATTGTTTGACTTATTTCTTATTTCTGTGTATAAATATGCAACTCTTGGTAGGTAGACTATGTCCATACCTAACACTTCAAATTTGTTCTATTTTTCAACAAAAGATAAAGAATCACGATGCGTAAGAAGTTCTAGAGTACTGAGTCAGCATCTTTAGAATTTGATCTTGTACACCCTCACAGAGATGTAAAGAATGGTGTTTTGAATGCCATGACCAGTGTAAGAAATGACAGCACAAGAACAGGGTTCTTCGGACAGCGGGGAACTCCCCTACATCTTGACACTTGAGAGCAAAAAACCACGGGTCCTGCTGGACAGTGGGAAGTGCCTCCATCGGATGCACACAAATGTGTTCCTTCATACAGTTCCCAAAGCTCCCTGCCTTTACTCATGATGATGTACAGTGGGGGTAAGAAAAGACACAAATAGTACCCCATCTACCCATGAATGTCAGCAATTCTTTCTCTCTCTCTCTCTCTCTCTCTCTCTTTTCTTTCTCTTTATCAACCCACCTCTGGGAAACTATAAGGAGCTGCTCCACATAGGCACCAGAGAAATATATAACTACAAACTGAAAGCCCGTGACCTCAGTCCCCAGCGCCCCTTGGCCCTCATTACAGCAGCAGTTGGTGTAGGGAAGGATTAAAGAGGGCTAGAAATCATTGGGTGAGCGCACGAGGTCTCAGAAACTTGACCTTGGTTACTTAAAGCACAGAGTCCCCACTAAAAGCTGGTCTAGGAGGAGAATTGAAAACAGAACAGGGAGAGGTCAGGAGGAGTACAGGCGCACTAACAAAGATGAGGCTGAAACAGAAAAGAAAAGCCCTCCAAAATAGACATCTTTTCTTCCACCAGACAGGCGTGGACACGGCCAGGAAACACGCTGGGTTTTGCCACTAACCAAAAATGCAAAAGAATCTCCCACCAGACCCATGCCAGAGGAGAAGCCAGACAATGGAGGACTTCCCAAGGCTACTCAGCAAGCTCCAGACTTCTTAAAGCACTTCCTAATGAAACAGAATCGGACTGAGCCTCCCTCTCTCTCTGATAGCTTTTATTATCTGGATCTATGAATTACCCGGCTTTAATGGGAAATACAAGAAGAGATTACAAAGGCACTGACTAGTAAAATATTTTTACAATTGTGAAACTTACAGCAAGGCTCATTCCTTTTCTGGAGAAGCAAAGTAAGGGCAAGGGGCTAACGCCATAAAGCATATGCCCGTGGCAACAGCCCCAGTGGGGGCATGAACTCAAAAGCATTTCAGAAAACCTACACTTAGAAGTGAATGATTCCCAGCTGTCAGCGACAATGGGGCCACATTATTCATTGTTCCTTCAGGCTTGTGTGCCATGGCCCTCAGGAGCAGGCTTGCTCTTTCAGGGACTCTGGCCATAGATGAGGAAACTGAGGCATGTGTCTTGGGTTCAGAATAAATGACTGGCCCCAAAGAAATGTGCATTTCATCCTGAGGTTAGTCAGTGTTTGCTGAGTTCAGAAAGAAAAACCCAGTAGCCGACTCTTTCCTTTCTTATGAAAGATCCATGATTATAGTAGCATGTAATGGTTCTATAACCGGTTGAACTTCTCAAAACATATTCTTGCACCTTCAAAGATGGATAAGCTAAATGCTATTACAAAAAGATGGCAAGATGTGTATGTAGGGACCTTTCTCTCTGTACATCTGTCACCATGTCTTGCTCTCTGTATAAACAAAGAAGCAAATCCTCCAGAAGAGAGTTGTCCCAAATGCGTATAACTTGATATGTTAGTGCAATGTAAATGTTTATAGTAGCTTTAATAAAAAAGGGAAAGTGAGCAAGTGAAATTATTTTCATGATACACCTTACGTAAACCATTGTATCAAAATGTTTAGAAATGCTAACCTAAAGTCTATGGTAATGTACTTTTGTACTGATCTTACTCTTTTTCAATCTTATTTTATTTAATTTTGTGTGAAGGGAGTGGCACATGCAAGTGGGTGCAGGTGCCTGTGGAGGCCCAAGGCACTGGGTCCCCAAAGACTTGGAGTTACAGGCAGTTGAGAGCTGCTTAATGTGGGTTATAGGAGCTGGACTCCAGTCCTCTGCAAGAGCACTATCTGCTCTTAACCACCAAGCCAACTATCCAGCCCTTAATTTCTACTAAACTTTGAAAATCTCATGTAATTTGTACCTGAAGCATACCTCAACAGGATTGATTACCTTTTTGAAGAGCACAACCCTATCCTTCTCTACTGTCTTTAATTAGAAGGGCCTACTTCACCAGTTTCTGTACTATAGGCTAAAACCAGAGTGACTTGAGTTACTTCCAATGTTTCAAAGATAAAGCTATCTAATAATACATTTGGAAGATAACAGCATATATTCTTTAGTGCTAAGGAAGAATAGATTAATATGTTAATGAATATACTACATCCTAACTGACACATGCTCTTTTTGTTTGTTTGGTTTGGTTTTTTTGAGACATACTCTTAACAACCAGCAGTAACTGTATGCTTATTTCATGGAAAGCCTAGTACCGAACACCAAACTGTGAAGCTCTGCTATGTACTAGATGACTCTGAACACCAAGCCTCCAGTTGGCTCTAAAGTGTTAAACAACTCTTAAGTGAGGTTAATTCAGCTTCAAACATGGACGGTAAAACCTGACTTCAAACCTTCCTCTCTTCTTTATAAGCACTCTGACTTTGTGCAGAGAGCATTTCCTCTGTGCAAAGTTTACATTTGCTCATTGGTGAAATGAAGGCTAGATACCCTCAAATCAACTGTGCAGTTTGAAGAGGCTGTGACTGCATCGCATAATTTACCTCTCTTTAATCAAAGAGCCCATTCTTCACACTTCAATGACTGCCTGCATAGTGCAACTTATAAACTACATGTAGAACTTTATATTTAGGAAAAGTATACATATATGTTCAGGTAAATAAGTATGCTCCATGTACTATGTGATATATATGTATTTATAACAAAATTTATGCACTGGTCACCTGAGTTTTCAGCTTGATTATCACTATGTATTTTCTCTGGTATCTCTAAGCCTTAAGGGAAGTCTCGTGTAGACCTGCTTTGACAATCAGAGTCTGAGTATGGTGGACTGTGGCACAGAAGAATGGGACAAGCACATACTTGTCTGGCTTGGCATGACACATTTTCACTCCATGAGACTTGTTTCTAAGCTTCGCTTCATCCTTTGTCATCTTAAAACTAACATAAGAAGTAGGCACCTCGTTATATTGTGTCAATGAGAAAACTGAGAGGCGTCGGGCTAACGTCCACACTCCATGGGTACATGAATGTTCCCATAGGACACAGCAAGCACTACATGAAACACCACGAACCTGCCTTTTCTTATTCTCTGCTGATCTTCTGAATCCTACCCCTGTCCATCCCTTCTGGAGCCATCTGTCCTTATCTGAACTCTCCTTATGGTTTGGGATATTATCCTACGGTTGATACTCAGTGGCCATCCAATTAGAATGCAAACACTTTGTGGACAGAAGTCTTTCAATTCTCCATCTCCTCGTGCTGAATGAGAAGATAGCTTTTATTATTTAGTAGACTTTGCTGTCAATGGAATGATAACTCACTAGATACTGTTTAAAACAGTTCATGATTTTGTCTCACTGAAGCAAATCTAAACTGAAACCAGTAAAAATGGTCAAATTTATACAATCTTATCTATGCAACATACTAATATTTTTATTAAAGATGGCTAAAATGACCAAGAAGAAGCAGGCTTATAATAAAAGTTAGAAGGCTGGCCCAACAACAGAGCTAGCTGTACACTACCAGCCAGAGCAAGCCAGGGTCCTTCCATGTCCCTAGAGTTTCTTTGGTCAATGAGGACTGCAGCAGGAGAAGGCCAGTCTCATGCTCCCAAACTTTATTAAGCAAAATTGGGCATTTTAGGTCACATTGAGGATCAAGGTTATCAGAGGTACCTGTCATAAAGTCTAGTCAGTGGAGAAAGTGACTGACAAGGGCTAGCAAAGCTTCTATTGGTGGTCCGGGATGTAAGGCAGGATGCTTATTTAAAACCTCAAGCTGTGCCTGCTCACTCTCATGGGCCTGGTGCAGAAAGATGAAGAGCTGCCTCAATTAGGTGACATACGAGTACCAGAACTAATGCCAGAACAGGAGGTCTTAGAGAGCCTGTAAAGCAAGACGAATTTTAGATCCCACCATCACTGAAGTAAAATCTTGCCTACTTCCCAGCCTCCCAGGAAGAGTATAGCCCAGGGACTGTGTGCTAAATCCATAGATTAGGGGACTTAGCACTTACATTTAGCTATAGACTTAAGAGAAGTGAAGACAAGGAAGGCTTATGATTTATTGAACAATTAGCAGATCATGAGTATCATTGGGTAAATAGCTTTAATATCAAATTTATCCACAATCTCAGTAGAAGGCTCAGTAATGATAGTGCTTGATGCACAAGCCTGATGGCCCAAGTTGGAATCCCCAGAACCCATGCAAAAGCAGGCCACAGACAGCATACCTATAATCTCAATAAACTGCTACCCAATAAGAGATGAGACAAGAGATCTGCCTGAATCTCACAGGCCACCTAGACCACAATCCACAGTGGAAGACAAACAAAAGAGACCCTTCCTTAAGCAAAATAGAAGGTAAGGACTGACACCCAAGTGTTTCTTCTGACCTTCACACACGGCATGTACAAGCTCCGCACAGCTATGCAGCATCACATGGTACCCCAGAAACACGTACAAGTTGTATAGTTTACGTATTAGTTTGAATTCTAAAATTCTAGATTCCAAATGAAAAGAAAGAGAGAGACAAAACAGAATGTCATTTTTCTAACCTGAAGTATGAACACGGCTTTATATGACAACACAGCTTATACGACGGTACAGAGTAGATGGTCTTCCTGGGTTTAGGAAGAGAGACTTTTCTCTCTTCTCCTAGCTATCAAGTAGAAAGAAGTCTGTTTAAAAATAGGCAGGACTCACTGTGTTCACCCACCACATCACTGTGCCTACTAACAACACAGTCGTTCTCTTTGTAGATAATAATCTACATAATTACCATGGGTACGGTAGCTAAAGTGGCAAAGCTATGTGATCCGACCACGAATAGAGTTCTCAGGGTCCCTGCACAAGCGTATGGAGAAGGGATGAGAGGTGGGAAAGCACTGAAGGGGAGGCATCCGGGCAAACAGGGAGGGGTTCAGAAATTCTGCTCTAATGCTTGCTTTCACACAGGTTTACCCAGCCTTCCAATTTTGGCTCCCGCAGCCGCTGGCTGTTAGCAAGGTCTGGCAAAAGATTAAATCCAGCTTAAGCAGAAAGCCAACCAAAGAATCAAAGACTTTTCTTATGTCTGCACCATGGAGAGTGAGACTGAGAGGCAATGGGGAAATGTATGAAATCGCCACCATTCAAATCTGAGAGCTAAGCGGTCACTTGTCCTGAATAGGATTAAAACTATGAGTCAAAAGTCAACGGAGCCAGGCCCGGTGTGGCACACGTTCTATAACTCCAGCACCCAGGAGGCTGACGTAGGAGGATAACACGTTTAAGGCCATACTGGGATACAAAGTGAAACACTGAATCTAAGACGAAAGAAAACAAATCAGGGAGGAGTGGAAAGGGTGGGTAAAACCAGGGCAGGACCTGTTAAAGACTCCTTGGGTCGGAACTTAAATCTGTGGTGAGAACTAGTTGTTTGTTTGATCACCAAGGTGCTCACCATGCTTCCTAAGTTTTCTCCCAACCATATATGTCACATAACCTGTAGAACTTAGAACATGACTTGGTTTTCACCAGATACTGCAGAAATGTTAGATTCAAGCAATAAATTGTTTTCCTCTGGCTATAATATTAGATATTAACATACAAAGGTACCAGGAAAACAACAATTGACCTTAACAACCTTTCATTTTCTTCTAATATACTTGAAAAATATTTGAACTTTGTAATAGGCAGAAAATTGGCAGTGAGGTTAGGAATGTCTATTAAACATATAATATCAAAAAAAAAACCCCAGTTCTAAGATTTTTCCTGTTTGTTAAATATATGATTGTCCGCATCTGCCCATGCATGCTACACATTAGTGCAGGGCTTTTCCAACATTTTAAATTCCATTACTTTAACATATAAAGCTCTGTGCCTGTGATATATTACTAATGCTAACAGATAAGATCACCCAATTATAAACTTCAGTTTGCTCTTATTAATGTAGCAAATGAAGCCATGGGAGTGAGTGAGATCTCATTTTGGATAAGGTCCCACTTGTTGTTAAATGTTGCTCTTTCAGAGCTGGGCATACATCATCAGTGATGTAACAATAACAGATGTCTTATTTGTGGACTCCTCTCCTGTCTGCCTCGCAGCAATGATTTTACTACTTGTGAAGGATTACAAAAAATTATGGGAGGATTTACATAAGGTCTGTGCAGTATTTATTTAGAAGTCAAGTATAATATTGTTTTCCCAAACCCATTAGCCAACACGACTTAATCCTGACTCAAAGGAGCTGCGTTGTTTTCCCCTTAGTCAGCCTGTGGGATTATGGTTTCAGAACCATCCATCAATAGAAGTTGGGTTAGTCACGACAGCAGATGTAAGGTGGGGGAAAGTCAGTCTTTCTATTGTGCTGGAAACACCATGATCCTGTTCTGCAAGAGGTTCTAGCACAAAGTTTTACAGTCTGTACCAACTGAGTCTGTTCGCTTTCAAACTGGTTGGATTTTCCATGGCAGTGGTCCTAGGTCAAAGCGTTGGGAATCTACTTGCTTTCAGGCTTAACTGAAGATCTGTTGTGTTTTTACGAATTAGCAGAGAATAAAGGCAATAAACATTTGGAGATTTTTCCAGCACATTTGATCACTTCCCTTGTTACTTAAACACTTACAGAGAAAGCCACAAGATGGGCCTGTAATCTTCACAGTGATGGGCAGTCCCAGGGCTGTGTCCCCACATATCATTGACAATGTAATACTCTAGATGGGAGAAATGTCAGAGCTCAAGTACGTAAGCACAGAGTTGGGATGCCTCTTAGGAAATACTTCTTAATATTTCAGGAATTGCCCACAAGGCCATATTTAACATTACCAAGAATATACTAGTACAATAACCTAGTACTGTTTACATAAACGACAGATCTAGATCCATTTATTAGTATTTAGTTATTTAGGCAGTGAACCCACCCTATATCAAGTATCCTGAAGGTATCCACTCCCAAAGTCAAACCTCTTAATTCAAAAAAAGGAGCAGAAGTATGCTTACATATTCTGACCATTTATCAGGGTGGAGTGGATCTAACTGTATGTGCCATCTTAATGTCAAAAGAACCAAGTAACCATGTCCTGGGTCAGAATGTGTAGCCCTGGTTGTTGTCAACAATTTTGATCAACCTCAAACTCTCTGACCTTCAGACAAGGTGGAAATAGGCTCACATTTTTGGGTCTCCACAGATCTTGACCTTTCTGGCTCCTACAGTCCTTTCTGCCTATCTTCAAAGGGGGTCCCCCAATCTCTGCCTAATGTTTGGACATGATCTATGGAACTGTTTCAGTCAGTTGCTAGATGAAGCCTCTCTGATGGCAACTGGGCTACGTTCTGGTCTACAAGTATAGCAGATTATAATTAAGAATTTTATGTTTTGTTCTATCCTAGGTCTCTGGACTATATCCAGCCTCTGGTTCTTGGCCACCCAGGCATTGTCAGGCATGGGTTCCCTCCTGTGCCATGGGCCTCAGGTTGTTCATTCCCACAAGTTCTATACCACCATTGCCCCAGCATAGCCTGAAGGCAAGAAAAATTATAAACTGGACGTTTCGTGGCTGGGCTGATATTCCTACTCCATCACTGGAAGCCTTGTCTGGCTACAGAAGATGGCTGGTTCAGGCTCTGTATCTCTCATTACTAGGAATCTTCACTAGGGTCATCCTCATAGATTCCAGAGAATTTCCATTGCACTAGGTTTTCCATATTACCCCCCAAATACCCCTAATTCCAGTCATCACACCCAATACTCTCTCTCTCTCCATCCCTCTCCCTCAAGCCTAATCCCTCCTGTTCCTATACCCACTCAACCCAAGTCCACCCATGAAATCTAATCTATTTCCTCCTCCCTAGGAGATCCATGCATCCCCTCTTGAGTCCTCCTGTAACCTAGTCTCTGTTGGTCTGTAGGCTGTAGCATGATTATCATTTACTTAACAACTAACATCCACTTTCAAGTGAGTACATACCATGCTTGTCTTTCTGAGTCTGGGTTACCTCCCCGAGGTTGATTTTCTTTATGGTTCATCCATTTGCCTACAAATTTCAGGATGTCATTTTTCTTAACAGCTGAGTAATGCTCCATTGTGTAAATGTGCCACATTTTCTTTATCCATTCTTCAGTTGAAGGACATCTATTCTGTTTCCAGTTCTTCGCTATTATGACTAAAGCAGCTATGAACATAGCTGAGCAAGTGTCTTTATGGTAGGAAGGAACATTCTTTGGGTATAAGCCCAGGAATGGTATAGCTAGGTCTTGAGATGGATTGATTTCCAATTTTCTGAGGAGCCATCATAGTGATTTCCAAAGTGGCTGTACAACTTTGTGCTCCCACCAGCAATGGAGGAGTGTTCCCTTTGCTCCACATCCTCTCCAGAATGAGTTGTCACTTGTGTTTTCAATCTTGGCCATTCTGACAGGTGTAATATGGAATCTCAAAGACATTTTTATTTGCATTACCCTGATGGCTAATGATGTTAAGCACTTTTTCTTTCTTTTTTTCTTTTTTTTTCCTTGACTTCTTGACTGCCTAGGCTCCCCCAAAGCCAGTATGTGCAGTAGGATCAAAAACCCATTGACATTGTTCTTGAGTTCTCAGTAGTCCTCATTGTCTGCTATGTAAGTCCGGTTTTATCCCATGCGTTAAGCACTTTTTCAAGTGTTCCTCAGCCATTTGAGATTCATCTGTTAAAAGTTCTCTGTTTAGACCTATACCCATTGTTAATTGGTTTATTAAGTTTATTGATGTCTAATTTCCTTATATATTTATATAAGTTCTTTATATATTTTGAATATTAGTCCTCCGTCAGATGTGGTGTTAGTGAAGATCTTTTTCCACTTTGTAAGCTGCCATTCTGTCCTGTTGACAGTGTTCTTTGTCTTACAGAAGCTTTTCCATTTCATGAGGTTCCATTTACCAATTGTCAGTCTTAGTGTCTGTGCTATTGGTGTTCTGTTCAGGAAGTTGTCTCCTGTGCCAATGTATTCATGGCTATGCTCCACTTTCTCCTCTATCAGTGTCAGAGCATCTGGTTTTATGTTTAAGTTTTTGATACACTTGGACTTGAGTTTTGCACAGGGTGGTAGCTATGGATCTATTTGCATTCTTCTACATGAAGACATCCACTTATACCAGCATCATTTGTTGAAGATGCTTTCTCTTTTTCATTGTATGTTTCTGATTTCTTTATCAAATATCATGTGTCTGTAGGTGTGTGGATTTATGTCTGGGTCTTTGATTCGATTCCCTTGATCAATGTTTTGTTTAAAATTTACTTTTATTTTTATTTATGTGTCTGTGTGTATATTACATATATGCTGGTGTTCACAGAGGCCAAAAGAAGATGTGGATTCCCTGGAATTATAATAGTTACAGGTGGTTGTTGTAAGTCACACCATGTAGGTGCTAGGAATTGAACTTTGGTCCTCATGAAGACTAGCAGGTGCTCTTAACTACTGAGCCTTCTCTCCAGCATCATGATACATCTAGTTTTGTTGTCTTAACAGCATTACAGTTATTGTCTAGTTAAGGAAACAGACTTTAGATAATTCATGAAGGGACAATGGTGACCTGGTGATGAAAGCCAGATAAGGAACAGTGAAGGAAACTGCAAAGACCTTTCCCATGTCCACGAGACAAGGGAGGAGGCATCCCTGGAGCTAAAACCCCAGAGCTATTTGGAGTGACGTAAAGCCCCAGAAAAAGATCACCAATGGAAACAAGGACCATAAGGGAACCATAGGCAGAATGGCTACACAGAACCAGGACCGTAAAAAGCCAGCAAAGAGGCAGCTTCCCAGTCCTGACAGACTTGGGGTTGGTGCTAGGCTGGTACTGTTTTGTGTGCCCATCTTCATAATCATTCATTGGCTCAAGTTCTGTTACCAACTGAATTACCTCAAAACACCTTCTTCCCAGCTAACCAAAGCCTAATTAGGGTCTTCACTCTATTATTACTGTCATTGTTATCTACTATGGGATGTCTGGTGAGAGATGAAACTTCTTAGCTGAGGAGCTACTGCTTCACTCACATACCAGATATTGTTTTTATTAGAACTGCAATTATTGCTTGAGGTTTAGCATAGTCTATTCCATGAGCTTTTCATGTTGCTTGTGTTTGCTTTGTTCTATTGTTGGTTGTTTTTGCTTTGTCTTGTTGTCTTTGTTTGTGTGTGTGTGTGTGTGCGTGTTTGGAACAGAGTTTCTCTGTGTAACAGTTCTGGCTGTCTTGGAACTTTCTTTGTAGACCAGGCTGGCCTTGAACTCACAGAGATCCACCTGCCTCTACCTTTCAAGTGCTGGGATTAAAGGCATGTACCACCACTGCCCAGTACTTGGCTCTGTTTTTACAGAATCTTGACCTTTCCAGGAAAGTAAGTATCACATTGTAGTAGGAGTCTTATCAGTACAAATATCACTTGGCATGGTTGTATAAAGTATTATAAAATGGACATAACATTGAGGTAGCTCTTTCATTCATGCATGCAGCTTTTACTAAATATCTTTGTACTGAGCAAAGCCAGATATCAGGGAGAGATTTATCCTGAAGAGTCGGCCTGCAGGACTGAAAAGAGATCATTAGAAATAAAGCAATACACACTGTAATGGAGGCAAAACCAGTACAATGAGAGGTTGGAGCAGTGGTTCTCAGCCTGTGGGTCGCCATCCCCTTGGAGCCAGATGACCCTTTCACTGGAGTTGCGTGTCAGATATTTGCAATGTGATTCATAACCAAGGCAAAATTATAGTTATAAAGTAGCAGCAAAATAATTTTATGGTTTGGGGGTCATCATAACTTGAGGAACTGTATTAAAGGGTCATACCATTAGGAAGGTTGAGAACTAGTTCAGAGCAAGTCAAACATGACTTTAAGGTTTTAGTAAGAAGTGATATTAGTATGATCTTGAAAAATATGTTTGCCAAATGGTAAAGGAGAAAAGAAGCATCTTGAGCATAGAAAGTGATGGCAGTAATTAGGATAATCAACTAATAGGAGAGTATAGGTCAGCACTTGGGATTGGAGCCAGCACCGAGAGTTCGCACAGCAAAGAACCAGAACCACTGTTGGCCGGCAAAGTGAGTTGCTCCCTCTCCATAGAGGCCTGGTGGGCCCACAGAGTTTACAGAGCACTCTGTGAACTGCTCACTCCTGCTGAGCTCTTGAAGGGAAGAAGTACCTTGATGAGAAGTGTGTTCAGGATGATCAGACTGGTGTCTTTGTGAAGACTGTGGGACTGAAGACAGATGCCTGGGAGATCAGATGGGAAGCGCTGTCAATCCCCTAACAAAATAATAAGCCAGTGGCCATGAGGATGACAAAAAGGGACTTTAGCCAAAGGACTAAAATGTTGGGCATGAAATAAGGAACCTAAGTCAATGATGATGTTCTCAGATCTAGCTGAGGCAACAGGAAAAACTGAAATGCTGTTAGCACAATGCCGTAGCGAGATGCAGGCTTTAGGATGAAGACGATGGGCTCAGCGCCACTATTTTCACAACATCAGGTTTATTTCATAAGTGGACATGGTGCTTCCGGTTCTGCCAGATAGATATAACCATTGCTGGTAGAAACGGCTTAATTATTTGGTTTCTATATTAGAGCCAATAGTAGGTAATCCAATTTCCTAATCTAATAAGCATGTTTTGCTAACCAGGGCTTGTAAAGAGATCAAGTTCAAGTCTGTACTTTCAACATTAAAAAATATCATTAACAGCAGCAATGTATTTCTGTTCCAGAGAGCCTCTGTCTGGTTTGGCAAGCATGTAATAGGAAGGCTAAGAAAGAAACAGTAAAATCCAGGGTGGGAGTACTGGATGTTACAACCAACTACAGAGGCGGCTTCATGGAAATGCTTCCAGTGTACATAAAGAAGGCAATACACACCCCTGAATTAATAGGAATATATATTCTAATTAATTGACAGCAAGAGCTGTTGATAGAAAGAAAGAATGGATCTCCAGCTCCCCAAGCAAGCACCCAGACACAGCTAGATAAATTGCCGAGACTCCGTCTATATAATATATGAAGCGGTCCCGCAGTAATCAGCCTATGTTTCCCTGCCCTCCATCTATTATTGTGGATTTGGGCTTCTTTTTCATACTTACAGCGAGCATACACACAAGAGGAAATCCAGAGGTGGGAATTAGAACAAAGGGAAAAATAAAAATTCCAAAAAACTGCTTCAGTTCAGGTAGAATAACCAGCACATCACACACTTGAGGAGCCTGTTACTTCTTCCAAAAATAAAATGATGCTGTTTCATGGCAGCGCGTGTTCCAGATGTGGCAGGTTATTTCGGACATTTTCTTATCAAGCCCCCTGTGACTGAAGCACATCCAAAGCATCCGAGTAGGGCTAGAAATGTAGTCTCCCTGTTACTGATGCATGGACCGCTTTGCCTCTCAGGAGTTTCTTCCGGTTATAAATAGGCTGGAAGTAGAGCTCCGTGATGGAATGCATGCCTGACACCCAAGGCCCCGAGTTCTATTCTCCAGCCCTTCAACCAACAAATAAAATCTCTAGGTTAACTAACCCCCATGAAATTCATCTACATTCGTGTCAAAATCTTAGGGCGTGTTGAAGTCACAAAAGCAGGAGGAGAGGCTTTCCTGAAGCCTGAGCACCGTCTAGACACCTGGCTTTCGTTTCTAATGCTGCCTTATGCAGTAAAGTCATGAAGCAAACAGGCTCTTCAGTGGATTGTTGTTAAAAGCGATGTGTGTGTGTATGTGTGTGTGTGTGTGTAGGCACTGTACTGATTCTGCAACACAGAAATATTATAAGATGCTATTCATACAAACCCTTTATTTTAATAAGCAATTGATTAGCTAGTACTGCATATAAAGTGAGAATAATTGTAAATTGCCTAAACAGTCTAGAAATAGTCCCCATAGGAGTGCCAGAACTGCAAGCTGTAATATTAGGAGAGCAATGGAAACTTGCATAAACTTCTGTAAATTAAAATGAATTCTTAACGATGTCTCTGCCAAGCTAATATTATCATTACCAGTTACTAAACTCTTCACTTGATGCCGGGACCTGGGCTTAGAGGAGGACCATCAAAATGGAATTAACCTCTGTACTTATTAGTTTAAACCAAGCATATGGTTCCTTTCTCTAATCCTGGCACTCAGGAGGCTGAGGCAGGAGGATTGCTGTAACTTTGAGGACAGTTTGAGCTATACATTGAGTTCCAAGCCAGCCCAGGTTACAGTGTGAGATAATGAGTAAATAAATAAATTTAAAAATCTGGTAGTTTAGAGGAGAAACTCAAAGTATTCTAGCTATGTATAACAACAATGTTAAGTGCTATTACACATTCAAGATCAAATGTTTGTATAGCATATGAAAAAACACCCATTAAAAGGCTTAGCCCACAGGCAATGTTTGATAGACACTAATTCTGACTATTGGGAAAGCCTTCACCTACACAGGGGTTTAATCAAGACATGCTGTTGGGCCAGGAGTAATCAGAGAGCCTCTCTGGATGGGATCCATAAGGAGAAGGCAAAAGCCGGCCAAGCTGGCAACAACAAGCATGTGCATTAAATGATGCAGGGTATCAAGAAACCACAAAGCATTAGACAGTGCAGGTAAAATCGGCAGAGAACAAAAAATCGTGGTGAGAGGAATGTATACTAAGGGGACAACTACTGTTTTCCCTCTGCAGCCAAAGTGAATGCCTTCCTCAAGCAAAAGAGAAATATACAGACATCTCCCACTAAGCAGTGCGAGATGAAGGGGCATGTGTAAGGGAGGCAACGCTTTCAGAGCTCAGCATTACCGTTCTGCAACCCATCCAGAGTGGCTCAAGAGAAAGATCCTTTCCCCAGTTCAGTGTCTCAGTCCTGGGATGGAACTGGGAATCTGGCGTCCTTGCGATCCAGAAGGCTCATCCCACTTGTTGAGACTGCTTGTAATTTTTAGCTCACACCACAACAAAAGACACCAGATCCCTCAAGGTCCAAGACACTGAGGGATTGATGGTGAGACGCCATGAATCCATCTGTGAACTGTGACCTGTTGTAGGTTTTCTAAAATTGCATTGGGAGCATATTATGTGGTACAGGAAAGCAGAAAAGAAACACGTTGGTAGATTGAGATCAAGAAGAAATACCCGGAGAGTATTCTCTGCTCCTTTAAAGCCCTGCAAAACTTTCTTATTGCGATGCACAGAGAAATGAATTCCGAGTGGGAGTCAAACAGTAGGAGGCCGCTGCTGACAGCTGGAGCGCTGGAAAGTTGCTCACTTATGAAAAATGCTGCAAGGAAAATTGTGAATTTCCTGCTTGGCATTCACTTCGATTCAGCGATACATTCCTTTCAAAATGTAAGATGCTAAGGAAATGGCAAATCAAGTGCATTTTTATTCGTTCATGACTGGAGAGTGTCTGCCTTGTGTGGAGACTAAAACGCCTAAAGGCAAAGGGAACTTTTCTCTCAAAGGGAAAATGCGGCAGCTAAAAACAAAGGTAGAGTTGGGGGGGGGGGGGGGAGGAATGGCCTTCATGTGGGAAGACCCTTAAATTCATTTCAGCCACCGAAGTACCAGTTAGCACATGGTAGGTATAATTCACTGAACAGAACCCTGGTGGCCTGAAAGAATCAATGCTACCAAAGAGACAGCCTTACCTACAGGGAGCAAATTAGGTGCTCACTGAATGTCTGGTTATTTCGCCATTTGTATTTATAGAGCCAGGGAGTCAACAAGTATTTATTGACCCCCACCCCAGAGGTTGCGCGGCTCTCTAATAAATGTGTGGGAGCTTATTAGTAGTTAGACACAGTCTCTTGCCCTCAAGGAGATTTACAATCTAATCAAGGTGGCAACTATCCTTTAAAATGGACACTTATGAATAAATACAACAAGAGGAAAATTAGAAAGCATGTGTTGGGGATTTCTGTGAGACATTGGGAAAATGCAGCATGAATAAATCAGGACGAATCTTCAAGGAGGTGCAATGGAGGGGTTTTTGTTGTTGCTGCTGCTCTTGTTCATTTGCCATTTGGTTTCTTTTGCTTGGCGTTTTGGGTCTTTGAGTATTGTCTTCTTTTAAAAAGCAGGGATCTGGCATGACAACGAGAAGGAGAAAATTGCTAGAAACCTTCAGAAAACAATTCAGTTAAGAATTTTTTGAGATCAAACAAAGAGGAAAAATAGTATTAGACTCAAATACATCCCATCTCATTTAGAAGGTTGAAAAAGACATGATCTGAATGATGAGAGAGAGAGAGCATATTATATTTCAGGGCTGTGTCTATCCAATGAGGAGGTTTTAAAGGGCAAGATCAGGAGCTAGGAAAGAACCCACATATCCCCAGTCTCAGTAAATAAGAGAGAGGGACGAATGGATAGCCCTTCCGCTGTGTACGGACAAGACTGAGGAGCTGGGGGACAAGACTGCTCAGACAGCTCGGGTTGTGTAAAGCTCCGTGGAAGCCTAGAGAAAACGAGCAGAACAGAAGGTGACTTTCGAATGATCTTCTGAAACAGGGGCAAACTGTAGCAGACGAGCTCAATTTTAGTCTCACTGGTCTTAATAATGATCACAGGAGATCTGCTGAGGGCCAGGAGAAATCTGGGGACCAAAAGGAAAATTTGAGAAGAGAAGGAGCTGAGCTTGGTGGCTCATGGAGGCTGAGGTAGGAAGATTGCTTTAAGTTCCAGGGCAGTCTGGGTCACATGGAGAGCCAGTAAACAAACATTTTGCAGCGTGGGACCATGAGAGATTAGTCCTTAGAACATGATGGGGTTTGAGTGAAAGCCTCAGGAGGACTCTCTACCGAGGGAGCCATAATGACAGAGGATGAACTATAATTATTCTCTTTGTAAATGACTGATTTTTTTTCATCTTCATCACATAAACCAACTTTTAGAAGTTTTCTCCAGTGTTCTATTTGGAGTGGAAAGAACAAAAACACCTGAGTCAGTGATAACTGAAACAAAAATTGAGGGACACTGACCAAATGAAGCCTCCCTGAAGCCTGGTGATGCAAGTGCATTGAGCAGGTCCCAGAAGTTTGAGAGCTACCGTCTCATTCACAATGCCAACCCACTCGGCGGTTCTGCATGGCGTATTCCAGGGATCAAGCGACTCAAATTCCTATTGTGCTACGAATGAGCTTGTCTTAAACCTATTTGAGGATCCATTCCACTCTAAAAACTTTGTTAAAAAATGGGTTCTATTTCAGAGGGATGCTGTGAATATTAAAAGATAACATATATTATATGTGTGGTATATGTATGTTATGAACTAAATAAACACAACTTATTACTGTAATATATAAGTACCAAAGCATATATAATATATAGTCAATATACCATCAATTTATCTATGATTTTTATTTTCCATAATTTTATCTTCTTAAAAACCTATGTTCATTTATTTTGTGAACACACACTCAATTTGTTATTTTGGGAAGACATAATCCCATTTAGAATGTCCCATTATATTTGTTTCCAAAGTTATAAATGTTCACTTGGACTTTGTATCAAAACAATACAGTTAAAATTTAAAGGACCAGGGATTTGAAAACAAAAGATGTAATTAAAAAGATTTAGTTAAGCAATTTAAACAAAACTCTTAACCTCTATATATCCAAAGTGTCCTTATATTGATAAATAGAAATAATCACAGCAAACGTGTTCTATAAACATCAGCAGCAGTTCACGGTTCTTTCAAACTCTTTAGGTCTATAGTATTTTTAATATTCCTAATAGGAACGATTATTAGGGGCTATGGTCTTTTCATCAACTGGAAGGTGAAGTCAGAAAACGGACACCATTGCAAACCATACAGAACACCCACAGTTAGCATTTAAGAAGTGCATTCTAAATGTCTGCACAGAGTAGATGGGCAGCAGCCACAGAGAGATGCTGAGCAGTAGTGTATATATTGGAAAGGTGGGCAGCAAATAAGTAGTACCAACTCTTGTCCGCTTGTTTATCTTCTTGGACAACAACTATGGAGAATAGAGAGTGGCTTTTAGTGTGTGTGTGTGTGTGTGTGTGTGTGTGTGTGTGAGAGAGAGAGAGAGAGA
>NW_004949096.1:22631097-22647992 GCF_000317375.1 Microtus ochrogaster | reverse complement strand
AGACAGAGACAGAGACAGAGAGAGGAAGAAAGACCAACAGACAGAAGACAAACAGACTGTTCTCTACTGGAGATGATCTGTTGGCGCTGGTTCCATCATCTACCAAGTGGATCTCCGATCGAACTCAATTTCTCAGGCTTAGCAGCTGAGTCATCTCACCAGTGGGAGAATGGTGTTTTTGACCATAGGAATTAAGGATTTCTTGGTTCAAATTTGCCACCTCATCTCTGGGTCCTACACAAAGGATGTCCCATCATGGAGTTGCCTACCTTTAATTCATCCTTTAACACTTACACCAGAGCTCTGGAGCTGTGTGTTGGCCTGTCGTCTTCAGACCATGGGATTTCTGAATTAGCACATCACTTCTAGGAGGCCGTGGAGAACTTTAGCTAGCTTTCTAATGATGGCGCTCGAACGTCGAACAGGAGTCTGAGCTTCGGGTCTAGAGTTATGACTCTTTCTCATACTGCCCATTTATCACAAGCCATGCGGACTCCGAACCAGGTTTTATTTGCTCTAAAACTACTCCCAGGTCTCCCCGTTCTTCTCTGAGTCCCACCTTCTCCAGCTCTAGCTCTGAACGTCTTTCCTTGTCGTACGCTATCTTTATGTGTAATAATCAACAACATTGTTTCTGCTGCCAGGTGAGGAGGATTCAGCTTTAAAAAGCAAGGAATGACACCTTCATGGGTGGTAATAAAACCAAACCAGCATGTGCTTTCCCCTGAAACCAAGCTGAGGTCCATTAAATAATACTCAGGCCAACAAGATGACTCGGTGAGTAAAGGCACCTGCCACCAAGCTTCACAACCTGAGTTCAATTCCCGAGACTCACTTGGTGGAAGGAGGGAACAATTTGTCTTTTGACCTACACTTGTGTGCTATGGTACATGTGTGCATGCACACACACATACACACACCAAACAGACTTTTTAAAAAAATAGCAATAGCATAATCTACATCCAAGGTTGGTTAAAAAAAATTAAACAACTAACCTTCTCCAGACAAACCACACATACCTAAAACTACCTTTTGAAATAAGTGTTCTATGTCTCTCTGGATAAAACATGCCTCCACTCCTTTTCTCCCTCCATCTAAACATTCTAATTTTCTGTCCCAAGCCCAGTTTCTAATGACACTTTTCTCCACTCTTATCTCCGAAAGAGCACTATCCTCCTATCCAGCTTCTGGGGCTCCTCTTCTCTACATAAATTTCTGCTGTCTGTCTGTATTTTCCCCTTCCTCACTCAGCCCCTCTGCCCCTCCGTCATCATAGGCAGTGGGGGAGGTGGGGTGGAGGAGAGGGGAGATTGGGAACATTCAGGTTTAATAGGTGTGCCTGTCACAAAAATTAACATTCTAAATTTTGAAAAACTGCCTAAGTTTGAACACTGTCTGAACTTGATGGTGGTGCGTAAGTAATGAGAAAAGAAAAATTGAAACCCTTCTAAACTGTTTTGTACACCTGGATATGCCCCCCAGGAAATTCCTGCTGGTGACTGCTGTGCTAATTTTCCTGTTGCGTGGCAGACAATAGCGAAGAATGCCCACCAGTCATCTCCCATGAATCCAGCTTAGATGCTGTTAGCACAGCGCCAGTATTTCAACATTCCTTTGGCTTTGCCATCTTTATGTTCATTCTAAATTAAGAAGTCTGAAGCAGATCTTATCAAATCCATGATATTGTTAAGAGCACTTCAAGGTCCTCTTAAAAACAAGAATTACTTACATCAACCTACTTTATTGCTTCATTTTCTGACTCCAAAGGACACCAAGTATACTAAAGCAATTTCGCATGGCTGTAACCTACAATTTCAGCTTCCCCCGAGGGGCCATTTCACCTCTTGTCTTCCTTTTCCAGACCAAATCAATAGAGGGGAGAATCAAGTCAAGACACATGTCATAACTGTATCAAAGGTCAATGAGGTTTAAACAAATTGGGCTCTGCTCATAAATAATTGACTCACAATTTGCACCGAGGTACGGGGTGAAATGGTGTTCACCTGAAACATCTTTAAGGTTTATTCAACCTATTGTTGACACCCTGGGAACTGTAACTAAACATGTGCTTGGGTATGAAAGTCACCTATCAACAGAGACGTTCATGGAAGTAATAATCCCATAGGGAGCGTGAACAGTCGGCCTCGTCCATCACCAAAGAAGCTAAGGGAAGCTATTAGTGTTCCTACTTACAGATGAAGGAGTGACAGACCACGAGCAATCCTGAAGGGTCTTCCTCACACACAGTTTGTACCTTTGCTGAAGCATGAGGCTAAATTCCAGGTGCTATAAAACCGAGTATAAAATGGCCACACTCCTTTGGATGCAGATCCTCAGCATCCAACTGTGGACACAGTTTTCTGGTCCTCTGTTTAGCATCCCAGATCTTGTAACTGTTGGGAAGGCACCACAAAGGCTTAACAGGCTTCAGTTACAATTAGGGTGAGATGTGGTGACCCCCACCTGTAATCTCACCCCTCGTGAGAGGAACCTAGAAAGACTGCCAATTTGAGGCCAGCCTGGGCTACACAGTGAATTTTAAGACAGCCTATTGGGTTGTCTAGTAAGACCCTGCCTCAGAAAAAATGAAAAGCTAATCAAAACAACCTCCACCAAAACCAAACCAAAAATCTCTTCAGCAGCAATTGAGGGCATTTGGGAGACTTGAGCCCATGGAATATTCCTGCTCTGGACAGAAGATGCTGGCTGGTGCCTTGTGAGGAGGAACTGAGGAAGATACTCTCTCCCTTTGTCAGGGAGCTGGAGACGTGCGTGGATGAGTCAGCGGTGCTGCCTCTCTGCCCTCTTCTCTCGTGGTGAACAATAACCAGACGGCTGCCGCCGCTAGGACAGCCATCTTACAACTGCGAACTAACGGGCAAGAAAATAGAAATCTAATGCACCAAGTATGCTAAAGAGAAACTTGAACTTGGGCCTTTTAAGAAGTCGTTAAGCTGTCATCTATTCTCAACCTTGTTGTTCTGCGAAGTAATTAAATATTCCTACTGTGCAAGGCTGAAAGCAGCCCTGATGGACACCGGGATGGATGCTGCTGTCCCTCCACCAGAGGAATTTATTAGCCACTCAGGGAAATAACAAAAGGGCCCAAATAAGCTTTATGACTCACAGAAAAGTGTAGAAGCCATGAGAACAGTATAAACAAAACACTGTTAAGATTGACAGGTGGGACTGACCTGGTCCAGATGGAAAAGGTAGACTGGAAAACAAAGAAAAGGCAACGAGGAGGAGAGAACTAGTCCGGGCTGGAAAAGGAACTCTGGGGGACATTGACTGCTTTTTTGTTAACCTTTATTTTTAAATTATACATACACTTCTTTCTCTCTTTGTCTCTCTCATTCTCTCTCTCTCTCTCTCTCTCTCTCTCTCTCTCTCTCTCTCTCTGTGTGTGTGTGTGTGTGTGTGTGTGTGTGTGTATGTGTTTGTGTGTGTGTGCGCCAGCAGAAGCCAAATGAGGGCATCATATCCCCTGGAGTGGAGTTAAGGTGGTTGT
This sequence comes from Microtus ochrogaster, assembly GCF_000317375.1. Taxonomy (NCBI): domain Eukaryota; kingdom Metazoa; phylum Chordata; class Mammalia; order Rodentia; family Cricetidae; genus Microtus; species Microtus ochrogaster. The sequence continues at coordinate 22,644,481 of NW_004949096.1, read as the reverse complement.
GAGCTCTCCAGCCCAGTTGCTGGGAATGGGACTCAGATCCTCCAGCAGAGGAATTCCTGCTGCTTACTGTTAAGCCATCTCACCATCCTCAAAGCTGTGCGATAGTGTACATGTGGTTTGACTCTTTAGAGAGCTAGCTCCTCTTGAAGTTTTCAAATATTGAAAGGTAAACTTCAGTTACGAAGCTAGAGCATGGGAAATTATGCATTTAGTAGTATTTTTTTTTTTTTAAAAAATTAGTATCCTGCTTCATAGCTTGTCTCAGGGAGGGAAGTCATACCATCATTCCAGTTCACAGTATGCTCCAACTGAAGGAGCCTCGTTCTGGCGGTCAATCTAAGTGGGTACTGCCTGTATAATGATTGTGATAAGGAAAAAAAAATGTGGTTGCAGAGACGCCTCTGTGGTTGAAAGCACTGACTACTCTTTCAGAGGAGCTAGGTTTGAGTCCCATCATGCCCCTGCTGCATGCCTTCTTTTGGCTTCCACCAGATACACATCCGATGCACGGACATCCATGTGGGAAAGACATGAAAATCCATGAAATTTTTTTTTGAATTGAAAAAAAAAAAAGAACCAGAAAAAGAAGGAAGTGGTATCAATAGTCTCCCAGATTACTTGTCACTCTGAGCTCCAAGAATCACCTCCCAGCAGATGGAGAGTGTGGTCCGGCTCCTCGGGAAGGGATTACAACTGCTTTCTGGGCCAAACGCCGCCACGCTTTACCCTCTGGAATTATCACCTTACATCCAGCAAGTGTGTCTCATTATCACACATTGCTGGTGAGAAAGCAATACATTAAAGACAGAAAACCAGCCTCAAGTCGAGTAGGGAAAAGAAATTCACACTGAGATTGATTTTAAAAGTTCTTACCATTCCTTTTTCCTTGATCTACACGTGAAAGAACATGGCAAAATTATGTTCTCTCTCACTTCCCTTCAAACACTTCCTCCATCAAAGCTAGTTTTTTCATACTCAAACTCATAGAGATGGTGTTGTCTGATTCATGGGAATTGGTGTTTGCTGAGCACCTACGGCGTTCTGTTAATAACATGAATCCGACAGGTTAAGCATACATCTCAGAACTGTAAGTGATAAAGATTTATATCCAATGAACTTTAAATCAGAACCCGGAGCTCAGGGCATTAAATACAGAATTCCTTCTATGAAGTGTTAAGAAGTGAGTGATACTCAAAGGTTAGGCCTGTGTAAATTTGAAGTTCAAGTTTTTCACCTACATCAGCTTCCCCTCTGCAACACAAGAAAACTTCAAAGATATTTTGAAGTGAAGCACACCAAACTGCCTGGACCACAGGGAAAGCAGTATTTAGAAAAGAATGCATAGCTATGAACAGGGTTGTGAATAACACCTTAAGTCAATCAGTTAACTTTCCCAAGTCAAGAAATGAAGAGGAAGGGGACAACTAACCAGGAAGGAAGAAGGCTAAAACAAAGAAAAAAATATTAGAGTTGAGATGAAATAGAGAAGAGGGAAAAATAAATAAAGTTAAAGTTCTTTGAGCACTTTGAGGCAGGGGCAAGGCGATCTCTACAAATTCAAGGTCCGGCTGGTCTACATAGTGAGTTCCAGACCAGTCATGGCTATGTATGGTGAGACCTATTCTCCAACCAAATGGAAAAAGGAAAGCTATTTGAAAAGATCAGCAAAATTGATGAATCTTTAGGCTAAAAAGAGAGAGAAGAATCAGATTATTAAAATTAACAAGAAAATTATTTCAATATGTAGCCGTGTTGAAATTACTAACTGATATATCTTGCACAGTCTGATTTTGTTTAATCAGCTAAGTACTTACCAGTATTAATTCATGTTATAACTAGAGACAGACACATGCAACAGAGAGGTTAAGTGATTTATCAAAGTACACACAGCTATTTTAATGGGGATCTAGGACCTGAAATAGGACAGTGTAAAAATTAATTCTCCTCTTTGCCCTTCATCCATTCTATGTCATTGCCCCTCTTTGATGTAGCTCAACTGCTTCAAAAGGTCTTATTTCTGCCCTTACCAAAACCTACAAAGATGATAAAACACCCACCTCAAGTCTTCTTTGAGAGCAACAGAAAAATAAATCGCACTTACATTATATATGTATGTGTGATATTAAATTTTCATCCTCCCCTCGGGCAACAGAAAAAAAATGATTTTATAAGATTTCACTACCATAAAAAGGGACTTAATTGGCTCCAGATGAAAAGCAAGCTCATTGTTGCCCCATGTAGGGAATACCCAGAGGCCTAAGCAAGCCAAAGTTTGCACTCCAGCAAGTGGGCCAAGCCTCTGAAGACAGGTCAGCTAGCTTTGGAGAATAAGGTCAGAGTAGCAAGAAGTTTTGGGGTGGCCTTGGCTTGGGCACTGGTTTGCAAGTTTAGAATATGCTTCTCACATGGCTCCCTGACACTGCTCCAACTTAGTCAAAATTAAAGGTTCGTCGGCAAGAAAACAAACAGAAACAGAATTTTCCTATTAGGCCATTAATTCATTTACGTTTTTATGACAAAGAAAAAAAGATAATTGTAATCTAGTGACAATCAGCCCAGTGTATATGGGGTTCTACCAGGTAAAACTGTTGAAAAACCTTTCCCTTTCTTGACTATGTCTCCCCTGTTCAAATAAAATTTCTGAAAATTTCTTCAGTATATAATTTAAGTGTGCTTGTGTATGTGTGTGTGTGTATGTGTGTTCTGTATTCTGTGCAGATCCTTATTAATCTACCTGCTTTCCTTTTAGTTAATTTAATCTTTAGGGATTTTAGACATCATCTGAATGCCTAACTATTTGTACCGTCTACGAATACACACCCTACCCTGTAGACTGCAATGAGAATGATGAAGGACTAATGTGGTTTTTTGTTTAAGTGATAATCACAGCAATATAGATTGCCAATCAGAGTCCCTGTGGGAGACAGACGTCACTCTCTACTGGGATTAATTGGCATTTCAGCTAGGCTACCTTAACCTGAAAGGGAGGGAATCATAAACAAATACCTTTAAATTTATTCTTTCCCTGACTTCTGAACTTTTATCAGTGCCTCCCATTGCCTGAAGCCAACATGCCGAGTGGAAGAGAAACAGGGAAGATTCCAAGAGCACCAGCAAAGGTTAAAAGTGCAGGCAGAGAGGGCCAATAAAAATACCCCGTGCATCTTCCATTTCTATAGGCCTGAGATCTTGGGTGATAGCTCTAGTTTACCTCCCATCTACTTACTGAATACTTACATGCCTTAGCACTCATTCTCCTAATTCTTTTGTTTTACATATGCAGCTCTTCTCAGTTTCTGATGCATTTATTTTTACCTCAACTAAAAAGCATGGAATATGTTTGACTCTTCCTTCCCTTTGATTTTCCCCATGAATGAGTATTTCTAGACAATTGTTCTGAAATTTTGGTTCCCTTTCCAGTTTCTTCCCTTTAATCAATACCCTAATGTTCTCTGTCCTATAGTTATGCAATGATTGCCTGACTCAGTTCCCACTAATTCTTCTTTTTTTGAGTCATTCTTTTACAGACGTCACCCTGCTATCAGTTACCTTTCTAAACCGCAGATCTAATCGTGGCATTCCTTTGTGAAAACCTTTAATGGACCTTTGTTGCCTTGGCATAAAATCTAAACTTTGCACATGACATACAAAGCATTAACCTACGCTGTTGGCATCCCATGTGTTTTATTCAATAGGCATCTTTTGAAAACATTGTGTCAGGTAAGGCACCAGATAAACGTGGACACTAGACAGCAACGGGAGTAGCCAATGAATAAAAATTCAAATCAAGCGACAGTCAGTAGGAGACAGAAAAAGATTAACTGATGAGACATTTTGGAGCGTGGGTCAGGCAAGAAAATGGAAAACCGTAAAGATCTAATCAGTCTGCAAGAAACAATTCAGTTAGAGGGTGAAAATCTGACCAGAGAAAAATGCAAGTTTCTGTGAATCAAGTAGACAATAGCAAGGTTAATTTGATGAACTTAAAGAAGAGTTACAATCATAGTCTTCCAGAATAATGAGTGAAAAATCATACTTTCAGAATAGATAAATTATACCTTTTTGTTTGTTTGTTTGTTTCTCCAAACAAGGTATCTGTATTATGAAATTCCGACTGTTCAGGAATTTACTATGTAGATCTCTTCCTGTCTGCTTTTCCGGTGATGGGATTAAGGTGTGTGCCACCACACAACAATCATTTTTAATTGAAAGAAACTTTATTGAGGATGGTGAGTGAATTCTATATGATTCTGGGCATATTCTTATGAAAATTTATGAATTTTATTGAGTGTGGTAGTGCAGGCTTTTAATGCCAGCACCCAGAAAGCCTAGAATAAGAGAAATTAAAGCCAGAGAAGATTTAAAATATATTTGTAACTCTCAGCATATATGAAGATAAATTTCAACTTCAAAGATTAAAAAAAAATTTCATCATGGGCTGAGTTTAGCAGTGTACATCTTTAATCCCAGCACCCAGCAGGCACAGGTAGGAGATGTTTGTGAGTTTAAGGTCAATCTAGTCTACACAGAGTTTTCCAGGACAACTAGGGTTATATGGTGAGACCCTGCTGCAAAACAACCACAACAAAAAGCAATGCAAACAGAAATAACCACAGAACGGCAGCAAACCATTACCATTTATAGTATCCACATTATCTCTCTTCTTCCAAAAGAACCATTTTGGAATCCAAAAGACTTGGTCTTTCCCTGTCATTTATCAGTTGTATACAACTGGACAGGTTTCATTTTTAAAATTTTTTGTAGCTGAGTCTTCCATCTTGGGTCTCAAAGGACTCTATCTGAGGTTTAGCAGGAAAAATAATAAATGAGCTCTGTCATTATGTAGTGTTTATCAGTATATATCGAAATAAATAAAATCTTATGAACCTACCAGGACATTTCAAAATGACCTTTTTTTTTTTTTTTGGATATTTGGGGTTTGTTGTTGTTTTGTTTTGTTTTTCTTTCTTTGTTTGTTTTTGAAAACTCACCTTAGTTTCTTTTGATACATAGAATTTCAACAGAGGCAAAAGTAGTAGGAATAGTGTTAGGTGACTGATAAAGAGTCTACACTGTGGCAGTAGCTTAGTTTTATAGTGACAGATAAGATGCAGAAATGTCTATGGAGGCAGGGATGTGTGGCAATGCCAGCTCAAAGACTGAAAGCAAATTAAACAAGCCTTGGAATGATCTCAACTTTGGAAAAGTTATATTTGAGACACCCACGTCCTAAGTGGATACGTGGTTTCGAATGTCTAAGATAAGACAAAATTTCTCTTTGTATTATTTTACGTTGAGCATGCTGCAAGAATGAAAAATACTTATTAGCCAATGGAAAACCAAAATGAAATTAATCATCTGTGGAAATCTAAGTACTGATGGCTGTAAGCCTGGGGGATTTCAGACATAGTTGAACTTGAATTCAGGTCATCGGGATATAAATTTGAGTCTTGTTTGGGAAGTAAATAAAAATTTGATACAACCAAGCAAGTTGGCATTTAGTTATCTTGCTGTCTATCTTCAGAAAGACAGAAAGCTAGCCAGGTAATTATAAAAGAAGGAGCTAGAAGAAGAAACAGCCTGTTTTTAGTACTGTTTAATATATTTATCAACAAAGTAAAGATTTGATTTCATTAACTCTTAAGATCACCTAATCTATTCTTCCCCCTGACTTCAAAGTCTAGTCTCATAAATATTAGAAGGCCTTTATTAGAGAAAATTCTTGATGCACTGCTGATGACAGCTTGGGAACAATCCACAGCTAGGAAGGTGATTGTGTAACCTGTATGTGTACCACTGAAGACAGGAAGCCATGTTAGTCTATGTCCTCTAAGGAACAGATGCCAAGACAGAATCCGACATGAAAAAGTTGAGATTGATTGGGGTTATATATTTGCAAGGGAACTGTGCAGGGGGAGACTCACATGGGAGAGTTGTCTGACCCTTACGAGGGGAAGAAAGGAGCCAGGTAGACAAGAAGGAAGGTAGGAATTTTACTATCTTAAAAAAAAAGAAAGAAAAAGAAAAGAAAGAATTACAAAGATGTATTTAAAGAGATGCTGTACTGGAATTTTTCTTTTTTATCATATATCTGAAGTATCTGAAATCTTTAGGGTGATTATTAGTCCAGACAGTATGATGTCAATTACATAAAGGGTGGCCTAATTCTACATTAAGCATTCTTATAATATAAAAAGAAATAATTTTCTACTTGAGCAAAACAAAAAAGTAGTTGTGGCCCATGACCGGGGGAGATAGATGAAGAGGATTTGAACATATTGCCTCAGTTAAACTGTGAGAGCCTTAATTAAGCAATACAAGCCACTCTCAGATGTCCTGATAAAAGTGACATGTCAACCAATGTCTTTAAATTGAACAGGGATGAGGAGAGCATGTGATGCGACTTAAGGACAATATGTTCCTGTTGAATTTATAAAGCAAAAGACGTTTTTTAACTTAACTTGTAAATAGTCTCAAAATTAACAAGCTGCTGCAAAATAAAGAATAGTACAAAACAAAAAGTACAAAGTGGCAATATATCCTTTAGATTCATCTACTGCTGACATTTTACTACACTGGATGTGTCATCCACTCTTGTCATTGCCCTTGTTTTGGTAGATGTTTCTGTATCAATAGGGTAGTCCAGCTACATCATGGATTTTTTTTCCGCTATAGATACTTCAATATATGGTATAAAAATAATAGGAAAGGGGTTTACTTGGTTTACTTATATTATCCAGTTTTCAAATTTAATAAATCAATCATTTAAATTTCTACTTAGTCAATTTATCTATGTCTCCTGGCATCTCCACATTCTTCTTCCCAGGATTCTCTCTTCCATGGAAGTCCTGTATAGCTGTTGACCATTGAGTTTTTATTAAACCAATCAGAGTAACACATCTTCACAACATGCAAAAAGATTATTTCATAAAAAATTTTTTATGACTGTTCATATTTACTTAAGGGGATTTGACATAGCTGGAATTTATATTTTTTAATTTTGTCTGTGTAAATAGTTCAAATTTCACTTTGTGAGGATGTCAGTATGTGGAGCGATTAAGTGTTCTTGAAGATCTCACGTCTGTTGCTCCCTGCTCATACCATTACCTTAAGTTCCTTCTCATCTCTATGCTAACCTAAGCCTTTAAGCATGCTTGAAAGGAAAATGGAAATCCAAGCTCTCTGGCATGAGGATTGGCATCCAGAGTGACTGTGCTTTGAGCAATGCAAAACATTTTCTCCTTGCACCAATAACGATGATGAATCTGGATGTCCAAACATATGCCTTCAGTGTGCTAAAAAAGTAATAATACTGGCTTCTATCAGAATGCATACAAAATAGGAGGTTCAGTGATGCCATGTCAATCATAGTTCTATAATGGAATGTCCAGGAAAGTTCTCCATGAGTTACTAAAATCTCTATCTTAGTCAGTACATATATGACATCATTCTCGATGGAATAACAGCAGGTTGGTGAAGGAGAAGAATGCTTTAGCCTCTTGCAGCCATGCCAAGGATCTCACTCAAAGATTAACTTCTGTCTTCTATTCTCAGAAACCTACTACTCTGTTCTTCATGTGAACCAAAGGTCCATTACTAAGTACTCATATAGATGTTACTTACAGTGTAATAAAAATTAGTTGGAACTGGACTCAAGTTATAAATACAGTCTGATTTTATCTGGTAAAGAACAAGTAAGAAATGAGTGAAAGGAATGACACCATTGATGCCCAGTTGCAGATTTTCAAGTGCTAGGCCAGGGGATGATTCAGAATACCCGAGATTACATTGTTGGCTAAAAGAGATGCATATGTTTTGCTGGTCATAAGTAAAGAAGCTGAGTTTTTAAAAGTATTTTTATAGGCTCATATTTTAAAATTAAATCCAAGGAAACTGGTTGAATTTGCAAGCCATTTTGTGCCTTAATTTCTCTACACGTCAAGTAAAAATAATTACACGAGTTACAGATTCTGTGATAGAAATACATTAGGTAATGACAGAATGTGCTTTTTGTTTTCTTAAAAAAGCAGTGCCTACTATTATTATAACTGCTATTCTTACCTATGAAGGAATTCCTTTTCTTACCCCTCAATCACAGAGAAAGAACGGGTTCTAAATCTTGACTGGCATCTTACCTTCTCTTTTGAAAGTCTAACCTAGTGGGATGGCAAGAAAGGGTAATGTTTTAAATGAAAAGTCTTAGCGCTAATCTTTATTTGACACATGCTTCCAATTCAAGCTTACACAGAAAGGAGGGCTTATTAGGGGAAGACTTGATTTCCTGCCTCTTGCTCCTCTTCGTTCCTCTACCAGCCCTGCTCCTTTCAGTTTCTGAATTTATAAATGGGAGAGATCCCTCAGAACATGATGTATTCTTGCAGAACAGTCTTGGGGACAAGAAGAATGATTGACAACTGCAGAAATTACACCTGAGGTTTGGTCCTGCAGGAAAAGGGGCACAAATTGCCTATGAATTATCTGCAAGTCCCTGATGAGCTCGAGGACAAAGTTTAAGAGGCTTCAATCTTTCCCCAACACACGGGTTCATGTATCTCCCCCTGTTACAATGCAAATACCCAAGAGGAGTCATCCCTGAAAAAAACACCACTTTTGTTCTCTATTCTTCCAAATATGGTGATGGTAAATGTGTAAATGCCGATTGATACCATTTGTCACCCACCCAAGCATTCTGAGTATGTTTCAGAACAGAAAGGATATAAAGCTCTTACTGGTGGACTCATAATCTAAAAAAAGAATTGAGGCTTAATACTATAAAACACATGGTATTAATTTCATGGCGTAGAATTTATTTATTTGTATATGGTCTTGACATGCTAGGTAAATGCTATGCTTTTGAACTACATCCCTACATTGGATACAAATCACTTAATCTGCAAAAAATTTGTTACTTTTCTAACTGTATCACCAGAGAAGAAGGAAATGTAGTAGAACAATGATGATAATAATGATGACTAATACATAGAAGTTCAAAAGAAACAAGGTATATTCCTAACTAAGAGTTCATGGAAAAGGTGAGGCCATAGATGTTAGAATTAGCAGTGTTTGGACTTATGTAGTTTTCAATACTTATTTGATGAGATATAGCAGTATGTTGTGATGTATTTGATTATACTGTGTAAAGATATGTCACTGTGATTGGTTTAATAAAAACCTGAATGGCCAATCGAGAATGCTGGGAAGAAGAAGGGGAAGTCGAAAGGAGACACAGAGGAAGCAGGAAAGCAAGATGGATATAATATACATATGAAGTAAATGAGCTTCAGGGCAGCACATAGATTAATAGAAATGGATTAATTTAAGCTATAAGAGCTAGCTAAAAACAAGCCTAAGCTATCAACCAATCTTTCAGAATTATCAAGAAGTCTCCATGTGGTTATTTGGGAGCTGACTGGTGGGACAGACAAAGACTCTTGACAGTGATGTTTAAAATGTGGTCTGCAAGCAAGGAATGGTTGTCAAACTTTTTGCTACATATCTGGATATAGTAAGTGTTAAAGTTTGCAAAGATCTACGGTGTTATACTGAATAACATATTAACACATTGCTGGTTTGTCTTTGTTTAAATTTTGCCTTTCAGTAATTCACTTTTGATCTTATTTTAATAATTTGTACACAACAAATGGAAGGGAGTTTAGCATGGATAATCTGAGAAACACTATTCTGAATGTTGTACAGTAACTGATCAAATAAACAGAAGCCACCTGTAGTTCTTGCCTTGGTAAACACCTTGGCAGTTTTGAATAACAAACACCCAGAGAGGTGCCACACTGGATTGCACATAGGTAGGGCAGTTTCTGCTCATAGTGGGTCTTCCCAAAAGCTCCACAGACATGTGGCCTTTCTCTGGAGTCAGGCCATTGATTTTTACAAACCTTCCCCACTGACTTCTACAAGGAACCTAACATTTGGTTTTGTTCTTCCTTATCCTTTTACTGCTGGTTTGTCTTTCTGTATGTTTTCCTTTCATCTGTCATAAATTGAGTAATTGTTTAATCTCCATTGATTATCAGAAACTTTTATTGTTTTGAGATTAGAATAAAATGATTTGTCACTGAAAGGTAAAAAGTATAAAGATTTTAACTTTGATTTAAAAGATGGATTATATAGGGTGGTATCTCGCAGTCAGATTAACTTGGGTTCAAATCATGGCTTTACAAGTTAGTAACTAGACATTCCAGATAAACTTCCAAACATTTTTTAAAAATTATTTTATGTATATAAGTGTTATGGCTGCATGTATGTATATGCACCACATGTGTTCTTGGTGCCTATGGAGTCACTGGAACTGGAGTTATGGATGGTTGTGAGATAGCATGCAAGTGCTGGGAACCAAACCCAGGTCCTCTGCAAGAACAAGTGCTCTTAGCTGATAAACCATCTTTCCAAGCCCAGCCCTCATTATTATTATTATCACCTTCATTGAAAATTATCATCATTATTATTATTGTTATTATTATTTAGCTTCATTTTCCAGTATGTAAACCAGAAGCTTTAATGGTCAGAGTAATTGTGAAGATTAAATGACATAAGGAAGTAAGGGAACGTCTCCGGTTTTTTTATTGCTGTGAAAAGACACCATGACCATGGCAACTCTTATAAAGAAAACATTCAATTGAGGTGGCTTATTTACAGCTTCAGAGATTCAGTCCACTATTATCATTATCATGGATAGCACAGTGGTGTGCAGACAGACGTGGCGTTAAAATAGTTGAGAGTCCTACATCATGAAGGTATGAGGAAGTTGACTGAGAGTCACACTGAGGGAAGCTTGAGCATCTTCCAAACCTGTCCCCACAGTGACACACCTCCTAATAATGCCACACCCTTTGAGGGCCATTTCAAAGTTGAAATAACTTCCCATAATAGAGTTTTGAAAAAAAGAAAAAGCATTCTTCTTTTCCCATTTTCAATGAATATATTTCAATTATTTTTATTTAAAATTATCACTGAAAATATTGACAGAGATCCCATCAATAGGAGTTACAATAAAAATAGTATGCCCATTAATTTAAAAACACACATTAGATTTGGTAGACCCTTTAAAAATGTGGCTGAGTCTTTCCAAGGTCAGGCACTCTTCACTCTGCTTAGAACTCTTTACTCCAGTATGAATAATTTCCCGAGGCATATAACATGGCTTATTCTTAATTTCACTCCTTTGTATTAGTGCCATTCTTGAATGGATCACGTGCCTCCCCTCCGTCCTCCATCCCTTTCAAAACTGTTCAATATTTATATTATCCAGGAATTGACCCAAGGAAGTTTGATCAACTTTCTTCAATTTGTGAAATTGTAGGTTCTGCCAGGGTGCTCTACCAGGCCCTACTTATTACCGCCCCCCCCCCTTTCCTTAGCTTGTTTTCCTACACTTTCCATATATATATATATATATATATATATATATATATATATATGGTACCCCATAAACAGAATTTTTGTGGTTTGTGTATCAATTAAAAACAAATTTAATTAATAAAATACAATGATTATATATATATATATATTTTAAGGTTGTTTTTTTCAGGATGAGAAAAACTGTCAGTTGTTCAAGATCAGACATTCCATTGTCTATTCCAAACAGGGAGATGGCCAGGTTGGTTTCTTGTTTGTTTCACCTTTTTGTTTTGTGCTATTATTCCATAGCCCTCTGTTACTTAGTGGGGTAATGGTATTTCTGGCTGATTGAGAAAAAAGGGCATAAACTTTCAGAGAAAGTTCTAGAAGAAACAGCAGACAAAGGACACAGAATGTGATGAGAGATGTGAGTGAGATGGGCAGAAGCAGGAAGAAAGGCGGCCTCAGGTGCATACTCAGCCAGTGGCAAGCATTTCAGGAGGAAAAAGAAAACAATTAAGCCACAACAGAAGAGTTCTGCCCAGCTTCTATTTTGTGCTCAATAAACAACACTACTGTCACTGCCAATGAGAGCAGCAACATAGCACGTCTTTTCTCCCAGCACCAACTCTAAACAATCTACTGGATTTGGGTCAAAATAGTAAACTGCTAGCATGTTAAAAAAAAAAACAAACAAAAAAAAAAAAAAAACAGAAAACAAACCTGGCATTTTCCTTAAGGGCTGTGAGGGTGAATGCAGGACAAGAGCCAGGGAGAGGAGCTGCTATAAAAATAACTAGTGCAAACATCCTTGAACTGATGTTTTCTATAAAAATCCCATGGCTGTGAATTGGAAGGAGTGAAGCCGTGAAGGGGAAAGGAATGGGGGACCGAGTGGTGTCTGCTTATCGTCAGTCAGCTTTCATGTAAAAGTCATGGCAGGGTCAGCAACAAACCAGCCAGGTGGCAACTCCAGGCTACGCTCCCATAAATAACAGTTATGGACTAATGTCACACAACCAGAGCTAGATGTAAAGCATATGGGAAGGAAACAGTCTGATGTACAGATCTAGAAACTAGCAAGGCTTGCTCAGTTTAAGGTCTACTTTCAGTACTGAACTTTGGAAACCATTGAGAAAATAAAGGAGTAAAACATTAGAGGGTGGAAAAAGAGCCCCAGGTATACAAATTTTTTTTTTGAAATTAAAGTATTTACTTAAAAAAAAATAAAACCTAACCTTAAGGTTTGGAAGAATGACTATTCGATGAAGTGATTAGGAACTGTTGAGAGCCCACAACACCACACACCAATTTTCACTTGAATTCCATTCCTGCTATTTACTTGTTCTCATGACCTCTGGGAAGTTCCTTAACCTCTCATGCCTTTGTTGGCTCTGTACAAAGGAAGGAGGGGAGCATAATGGGGATAGAACCTGCACTAAGGGAAGTTATGGGGATTAAGTGAGTCTTTATAGGGGAACCCACGAAGCACTATCTAGTAAATATCCTATCCTGTTTATTTAACTCATTACTTTTGGCACTAACTTATTTTAAATAGACTGTTTGCTGGATGCTATGCTAGTCAATTTTTACTTGTACTATCTTATTGCTTCTATTGGCACTTGGTCGTGCACATAGTGCTAGATTTTACAAATATAAATTCTTTCATGTCTATCATGTTCACACACTCTTCCAGCCTCGTTACTTCTTCAGTCTTTCTTGCATGTGCATGGCTATATCTGTATATGAGTGTAAATATGTGTGTGTGGTATATTTGTGATCTATTAAAGTTGAGTGTTCACAAATGAGATAAAACAGTATTTGAGTCCTTTTCTCAGAAGATAACGTCATTTTAGTCTTTATAATTGAGTCTGTAAACCATTTTGCCTCTCATCTGCTGACTGACATCTAGGATGACTCAATAACACAGCTATAAACTACCTTACTTAATCTTAAAACCAGCCTCATGAGTCAAAAATTTTTATAGGTAAAGTAATTGAGGCTTTGGTAGATTAAGAATTTTTTTTTT
>NW_004949096.1:22628902-22630997 GCF_000317375.1 Microtus ochrogaster | reverse complement strand
TTGTAGACCAGGCTGGCCTCGAACTCACAGAGATCCGCCTGCCTCTGCCTCCCGAGTGCTGGGATTAAAGGCGTGCGCCACCACCGCCCGGCTAGATTAAGAAATTTATCAAAGGGGTTTTATCTAAGCCAATCTTCCAACTTATGCTTTACAACAAATGAAAGTTACAGTAAGTGTGTTAAAACATTTTCTTTCTCTCGTTCAAAATGTTTAAATTTGAAGAGAACACACACAACATATGTCCATCTTAGAAGAAAAAGTTTTTAAAAAGGAATAAGAGGGGCTATGGTTTTGAAGGTATTGATTTTGGAGAACTGTGTTTCATTCACAGTAAATATTGAAAATAAACTATTAACTCAGCGTTTCATTTCTCTAAACATTTATTAGGAGCCCACTATTTTGGTGGCCAGAATGATGAATATACTTCTTGAAGTGTAGGGAGTGAAACTGACATTCTACTGCCAGTTGATTTAAAATGCAGGATTTAAATCCTCAACAAAAACAGAATCGCTCTCCACGAGAGCGGCTGAAGAAATTCCCCAGCAGAAGCTAAGCTGCAGGCTTGCAGAGATCCTTCCCACTGAATGAGACCAAGTTTCTTGCAGGCCACCTATTCCGGGCGGCGAGAACTGGGCGTGTCTGGAAACTAATTCAAATTCCGCGCTCCAGGAGAGGACTTCCGAGGCCCGGCTCAAGGCTGCAGGACCACCTCGGAGACCCGCCCCCTAAACTGTGCGACAGGAACCCCCCCACCCCGCCCCCCGATTTCTGGCAACTATCTGTGTGGCTTCAGCGAGCATCGGTGTGCGATTCCAGAGAGGTGACGCCGGGGACACCTGCCCCTAAAAGACTCTAAGAGTCCTCCGCCCGCAGCGGCCGCTTCCGGATTGCTCTGCCCTTACCTAAGATGGCGGTTAGTCGCCTTCGGCCCCGCTTACTGCGGCTGCTCAGTACCCTCCGCTGCGCAAACAGTTCCATAGCCCGCCTCAACCGCGGAGGTGCAGCTTGGGACGCAGCGTGTCTCCGCCCTGCGGTGCAGCTAGGGGGTGTGCTTTGGGGGCAAAGAAGGTAGCTAGAGGTAGGACCCAGGGTCGTGCTACGGTCTGCCTCTCCCTCGCTTCCGGGCACCAAGGCTGCACGAGCCCAGGGGTGATTTTTTTTTTCCTTGGGCCCAATATGATACTAACCAAAGCCCAGTACGAGGAGATAGCCCAGTGCCTAGTGTCTGTTCCGCCCACCAGGCAGAGCCTGAGGAAGCTGAAGCAGAGGTTCCCCAGGTAAGTCCCCAGCCTCCCTCTCACAGTCCTTTTGCCTTCAGCTCAGTTCCGGCCACCCTGGCAGTGCTTAGGAGCCACGTGTCACACGCAAATGGGAGGAACATAGTGACAGGTCAGAGGTCATTAGAAAGCTCTCTTCCTTTCATCTACCATACAGAACACTCTGGAAGACCCCTGGAACCTCTCCCAGTGTTGCAATTGAATTCAAGTCAACAGATGTTTATTGAAAACTTGATCCGTATGGGGTGGGGGGAGTACACCTAGTAGGTGCTTCATAACTGTCCAGCTGTTAATCCAGAGAAACTAGCAGTGGATGATGGGTAAATGGAGTCATTCCAAAGTAAAAGTGTGAACTGGAGGCTCAGCAGACTGGCTTGCTGCCTACTTGGCATAGACACCTAGAGATAGTGGATTAAGCAGTGGACCCTTTCGTGTTGCCACTGGTGACAAACAAGAGAACCAGACCTAAAGGGGCCTTGTGATGTGGACTGTGCAATGGAAAGATTCTCTGTGTAGTCGAGGATTTTAGTATCCCGTGGATTACACTCTTGAGTCTGGTCCTTTCGACCTCCAGGTCTGAAGGTTTTTCATGTGCATACATATTCCCCATGGGTTTCATACTTCTCTCTTCACTTTGCTGTGACATTTTAGGTTTACCCAAGATGCCAGGAAAGGTCTCTTAGAGATTATGTAACATAGATTCCTCATCTCAAAGATGTGAAAACAGATGCAAACATTCCTTGAAGGACCTGTTCAAGACAACTAGGTTATCATAGTTAATGTTAAATAACACAGAACATTTTGTTTATATATATATA